>NC_092577.1:15168512-15263512 GCF_037975245.1 Apostichopus japonicus
AGAGGATATGGAGAATATCTTTTCAAACACATTGAGCACAGTTCGTGTCCAATAAATGATCGTTAAACCTTGAAAGGTACATTGCGCAATCCACAATACCATACGACATGGATATGCCGCGCATGCAGCCGGCCCAGAACAGAGGCCTAGCAGTGAGAAAAAAATTGAGCAGGCTCTGTGAGTTTAATAACAAAGATTCAAAGAGTATAAGACCAATCACAGTCCATTATTCTCACCTGGCATCAGTCAAGGAATACTAGAGGAGTAAATACGTTGAATATATGACTGGGAATAACACATGTTGCTGTTGGACAATTATTCTTTGTACGCTAATAGATTTTTTTTTGGTTAGATTCCTGTCACTATTTCTTCTTATCAGTTATCAGACAGGGCGTCCCTCAGTTGGTTTTTCGTTTACTTTGATGAACACATGTTTCACCTTAAACGTGAACAATTTATCATCTTTGCCGACCTGATCCTCGTTTTTGCCAGCGATATTTTTCAACTTGAAAGAGGAGACGGTACATTATCTTCACTCCTTTCAGAGATTTTTTTGCCGCCAAGACACCACCCGCAGACATGGCTAGAGCCTCGTGCAATTTGGTACCTTCGAACACTTTTTCAGCCTCTACTGAATTTATTGGACCAATCATAATGTCAAGCAATTTTGTTAACGATCTCCAATTGGTCATAATGGGGTTTACGCTCGTCCCTAATCTCCGAAACTATAAATCTTAATAGCTTGAATGGGGAGATCAATTTATTGTATTTTCTCGGGAGGGGGTATTACAATAACATTTACGTTCAGGAAGATTCTCCATCCGGGGCAAGTTTTTGTGTTAACAAACATGATATTTTATCATCATTAGCAGGTTAAAGAGTAAGCAACCGATCGAACAAACCCTTACTTAGTGAACAGAAATTCTTAGACGATTGTAAGTAAATATTTAATTGTGCTGTAATTATCAGAGTAGTTTTCTAGCTGACGAGATCATCGGTTGATCGAGATGACCGGGATTGTTTTTTTCTGAACACGAACGTGAACTTCGTAAAGTACAGTAAACACAATACATACAAACGATACGTGAACTTCGTGAAGTACAGTAAACACAATACATACAAACGATACGTGAACTTCGTGAAGTACAGTAAACACAATAAATACAAACGATACGTGAACTTCGTAAAGTACAGTAAACACAATACATACAAACGATACGTGAACTTCGTGAAGTACAGTAAACACAATACATACAAACGATACGTGAACTTCGTGAAGTACAGTAAACACAATACATACAAACGATACGTGAACTTCGTGAAGTACAGTAAACACAATACATACAAACGATACGTGAACTTCGTGAAGTACAGTAAACACAATAAATACAAACGATACGTGAACTTCGTAAAGTACAGTAAACACAATACATACAAACGATACGTGAACTTCGTGAAGTACAGTAAACACAATACATACAAACGATACGTGAACTTCGTGAAGTACAGTAAACACAATACATACAAACGATACGTGAACTTCGTGAAGTACAGTAAACACAATAAATACAAACGATACGTGAACTTCGTGAAGTACAGTAAACACAATACATACAAACGATACGTGAACTTCGTGAAGTACAGTAAACACAATACATACAAACGATACGTGAACTTCGTGAAGTACAGTAAACACAATACATACAAAAGATACGTGAACTTCGTAAAGTACAGTAAACACAATACATACAAACGATACGTGAACTTCGTAAAGTACAGTAAACACAATACATACAAAAGATACGTGAACTTCGTGAAGTACAGTAAACACAATACATACAAAAGATACGTGAACTTCATAAAGTACAGTAAACACAATACATACAAACGATACGTGAACTTCGTGAAGTACAGTTAACACAATACATACAAAAGATACGTGAACTTCGTAAAGTACAGTAAACACAATACATACAAACGATACGTGAACTTCGTGAAGTACAGTAAACACAATACATACAAACGATGCGTGTACGTGATGTTAACACATATCACTAACACATTTCTTTTCGACATTTGAGATCTGTTAAGTTAACGTGGGTAATAAAAAGAGAGTCTTGCTTTTCTTGAAGACAGTAACATTTCTTGAATTTATTCTCTTTATTGTTACCCTTTACTACGATCGAACTAGACTTGGACCGTGGTTCGCAAAGCTTCTAAAATACGCATCTTAGCGATCGCGACACCTCCGTCAGAGAAATTGATGTTTTCAATGCAATTCGGTAGGGGAAAAAAACCGGTTTTTGCCAAGTTCTTGCTTGAAAAAAAAAACAGTTCTTAGTTTTCACGAGACCGTGCAAGCTCATATTCATATGCCTTTGTCGCAACATTCCTAAAATTGTCCGCGCGCTTTGTGATATTTTGTATATATATATATACCAAATTTCATTACGGATGCGATCCGTCTCATGGGCGCAGATCAGTCTTGGATAATGGTGGGGAAACACATGGGCGTCTGCAGAAAAAAATCAGGGGACAACTAATCCAAGTAGACTTTTGTATACGATGGGTCTGGGTCCTCTCCCAGAAAACAATTATAGACTGCCGCAAATGCTATTTCCTTCCAAAATTTAACAACTGTGGATAAATGTAATAAAGTGAGAACTGCTGCATGTCATTTCACAATGCTGGATCAAACTGCGCCAAAGTTCAATACAGGAAAATTTACAATGCAGCGTTTGGTCGAGACAAATTGGTGGGGACATGGTATATCATGTCCCCACCACTAAAAAGGTTGGTGGGGACGCGTCCCGCTGTCCCCACCAGGATCTGCGCCCATGGTCCGTCTAGCTAATTCATTTCGAAAATAAGTAAAAACTACTCTCGGTGAAAATCTGTGTCGTTTTTTATGGTAGACACGGTTAGACATGCAGCGTAGCGAGGAATTTGCCAAGGGAGGGGCGAAGCTTGTAGGCAAACCATCTAAGCGTGGCGCCACCATGACTTGGCGCGAAGCGTAAAAGACAATTTTGGCCAAAAATGCCTCCTAGATCGCTGGAAATGACACTTCCCAGGCCTTGTACGTTGCATCTAAGCATTTTTATTTTGAAATTACTAGCGATATCAAAACAAAATATGCTCTCATATAGACAAAAATTTAACTATGACACCAAAAATTGGGGGGATATTAGATACTATATCCCACCACCTTAAATATTGGGGGACATGTCTCCCCCTCCGTCCAGCTCCCTACCCCCCCCCCATGATCGCCGCCCATGATGTTCACAGTATCTCCTTCGAGATCCGGTTTAGGAATCACAAGTGCTTTCGAATTGGTAAGCATCAAGCGTTATATATATTATATATATATAATATATATATATTACATATATATATATATATATATATATATTACATATATATATATTTATAATATATAATATATAATATATAATATAATATATATATATATATATATATAATATTCTATACACGACAGGTGACAAACGCCTACTGTACAGTGGAATTACGACCTTCCTTACCGGTTTAACTTGGCATGGATACTCATAAAAGAGAGATCTCTGTGAGCCGATTGTTATGTGTATTGAGGCGTATAATTGTTTTAAATTCCCGGTAGCTTTTTTCCTGTGCAGTTTTGAAGAAGCCATAGAGAATAACAAACTTTAAGTCGGCTAGGCTGGTAGGATAAGCCGTTTGGCCTTGACGTTTTGGTTCCCGAAAAAAACACACCAAAAGAAATAAACAAGAGCCCAAGGGCACTGTGGTTCCTTGCTTGGGGTATATGACAATACACATAATATTGTCAAGCAAGATTGGGCTCAAATAGTCCAAGTAATTGTGGTCCTACATGTTCCCATAAAGTAACCAACACTATAGCCAACACTTTTGTGATCACAAATGTGATCAGATTTTTGATCAAAAGACACTTTTGAGATCTAAATATGGCGTCGAAAATGTAAGAAATATAAGAGACCTACAAGCGTGTCAACAGATATGATAACATTGGTGACCTCAGATGACATGACCTTTAAGTTTCAAAATGTTCCACCACCCCATTCAAAACTTGTCCCAAAATATCAACCATGTCACACCTTGGCATTGAGATTTAATTGCATTAAATGTCCAAAAATTAACTTTGAACTTGTATACATAACTTCACACACAAAGGTCACCCAGAGGTCAACCAATTGACATTTTTGATCGGTGAGACCTAAATAGAGCATGACTGTAAAAATTCAAACATTTTTTCTTTGCCCATTTTCTCCCCCAAAATACTAATTTTTTAACATTAGCTGACCTTTGGTGACGTTGGATCACATGACCATTAAGTTTGAAAATATTCCCCTATACCATTTGCAACTTGTCCAAAAGTATCAAGCTTGTCACACCTTGGAACTGGGAGTTATTGCATTAAATGTCTGAAAATTAACTTTGACCTCATATAACTACGCACACGAAGGTCACACGGGGGTCAACCCATTGACATTTATGATCAGAAGGTACCTTTAACATCTGAAAATAGCATCGAAACTGTAAAAATCCACAAAACACGAAAAGGTCACCAGAGGTCAAATTGAGGTCAAGGGTCACCCAGATGCGGGTCGACAATTGGATTACATTGAAGCAACTCCCAACCCTAACGGACAAGTTGTTTTCAAGTTATCGCAAAAATATTAGTTTTTATCATTAATTGACCTTTGGTGACCTCGAATCACATGACCGTTAAGTTTGAAAATATTCCCCTAGACCATTTGCAACTTGTCTCAAAATATCAACTGTGTAACACCTTGGTACTGGGAGTTATTACACTAAATGTCTGAAAATTAACTTTGACCTCATATAACTACGCACACGAAGGTCACACGGGGGTCAACCCATTGACATTTATGATCAGAAGGTACCTTTAACATCTGAAAATAGCATCGAAACTGTAAAATTCCACAAAACACAAAAAGGTCACCAGAGGTCAAATTGAGGTCAAGGGTCACCCAGATGCGGGTCGACAAATGGATTACATTGAAGCAACTCCCAACCCTAACGGACAACTTGTTCTCAAGTTATCGCAAAAATACTAGTTTTTTATCATAAATTGACCTTTGGTGACCTTGTATCACATGACCGTTATGTTTAAAAATATTCCTCTATACCATTTGCAACTACTCCAAAAATATCAACCTTCTCACACCTTGGAACTGGGAGTTATTGCATTAAATGTCTGAAAATTAACTTTGACCTCTTCTAACTTCGCACACGAAGGTCACACGGGGGTCAACCCATTGACATTTATGATCAGAAGGTACCTTTGACATCTGAAAATAGCATCGAAACTGTAAAAATCCACAAAACACGAAAAGGTCACCAGAGGTCAAATTGAGGTCAAGGGTCACCCAGATGCGGGTGGACAATTGGATTACATTGAAGCAATTCCCAACCCTAACGGACAATTTGTTCTCAAGTTATCGCAAAAATACTAGTTTTTTATCATTAATTGACCTTTGGTGACCTCGGATCACATGACCGTTAAGTTTGAAAATATTCCCCTATACCATTTGCAACTTGTCTCAAAATATCAACTGTGTAACACCTTGGTACTGGGAGTTATTACACTAAATGTCTGAAAATTAACTTTGACCTCATATAACTTAACATACAAAGGTCACACGGGTGTCAACCAATTGACATTTTTGATCGGAAGGTACCTTTGAGATCCAAATCTAGCATCAAAACCAAACATTTTCTTTTTTGCTTGTTTCCTCCCAAAATAAGCACATTTTTTCTAATGTGACCTTTGACCTTTTGACCTTGGTTTCAGATGTAGTTTAATCTCCTGATTCCAAAAAACAAAACGACAAGTCTGTACAACCATCCTAACTCCGACCGAAAAACTTTGACCCCATATAACTTCGCACATAAAGGTCACACGGGGTCAACCTGATGACATTTATGATCAGAAGGTACCTTTGACATCTGAAAATAGCATCAAAACTGTAAAAATCCACAAAAATATGTAAAGGTCACCAGAGGTCAAATTGAGGTCAAGGGTCACCCAGATGCGGGTCAACAATTGGATAACATTGAAGCAACTCCCAACCCTAGCAGACATTTTGTTCTCAAGTTATCCCAAAAAACTAGTTTTTTATCATTAATTGACCTTTGGTGACCTCGGATCACATGACCGTTAAGTTTAAATATGCTCCGCTAACCAGTTCACAACTTGTCCCAAAATATCAATCTTGTCACACATTGGCACTGGGAGTTATTGCAGTTTTAATATTTTCGGTTTTTGGACCATAACTGACCTTTGGTGACCTTTGTGGCCACCAGAAACAATAGGGCACACCTTCTCCATATGGCGGATCTATAGTCCAAGTTTGGCCTCAATCCAACATTCCCTTATTGAGATAGAGCGTACCCAAGCAAGTGTCACAGACGCACACACACACACACATACACACACACACACGCCAACCTGACTGCATAGGTTCCTTTTGCTAAAGCAAGGAACCAAAAAAGAGTCCCGTTGCTGCCAACTAGACGGAAAATGCAATAATAAATAAATCTGTGTCTATGTGTCGAAATAACATCCAAATATGTAGAATTGAATGAACGGATGATTAATTTTTTAACAGAACGTTTGAAAGTAAATGTGTGCATTCTCCCTCAAAAAGGGGAAGATCCTACAATAATGGAAACCCTCCCGTTCACTGTGTATTTTGAGAACAGTTGAGGATTTATATCTAAGAGAATATTTTATGATTGTTATGACACCGTCTCCAGCCCCTCAGATAAAATATTACTTCACTTTCAAACTTGACTCGTTAAAAACATTGAAACGGATACTAGTGGTGTTTACAAGCTTCCTTTGGATCTAATTATGGATCTAATTTAAAGCCTCGTTAGACTAAGAGCGCACCGTTTACCATCAAACTCTCTATTTTATTTTATTTTAAGGGAGGACTCCAGCCCATCGGCTTTACTGAACCCAGGGCTTCTAGCCCCTCCATTATGGCATTTTTTCCCCTCCTGACATTCCTTAAAGGTTCCTATCGTACTTACGTCAGTTTGGGACAACCAACGCCCCTCCCTACCCCCTCCCCCCCCCCGCTCCCCTAAAAAATCCTATGCACGCCAATTGTGTTAATCTCCCTCATTTTTTTCAAGGTTCGGGTAGGCTATAATTTACAAGAACAATGATATACCGTTGACCTTATCGCTATTTAAGTATGTCTATAATATATATACAATATGGTTATACCAACCACGTCTTTTAATCATAAATAGGCCATTCAGGAGGGCGTTGTGGTCAAGTGGTTAAGGCAGTGGACTTGTGATCTAAGGATTACAGGTTCGAGCCCTGGCCAGATCATTGCGTTGTGTCCTTGGGCAAGGCGCTTTATCTCCATTGCCTCTCTTCACCCAGGTGTATAAATGGGGACCTGCGAGGTAACTTGTAAATATAGTTGCGTGCGCCGGTTTGTGGCTGCACCCTATGGGAAGTCCCCCGGGGACACGGGGTTGTGGTGCACTGTGGTGCCCCAGGAGAGATTGATTGAATTGTGCACACTTTGGTGTGTGGGTGTGACAAGTTACCAATGACCAGGGGTTAATAATAATCAGCGCATTGAGACTTAAGTGTGTATTTGCGCTTTATAAGAACTGTGTATTATTGTTATTGTTATTGTTACCGTTACCGTGTTGGTGTTGGTGTTGGTGTTGGTGTTGGTGTTGGTTTTGGTTTTGGTTTTGGTTATCGTTATCGTTATCGTTATCGTTATCGTTATCGTTATCGTTATCATTATTATTATTATTATTATTATTATTCAGTCGTAACAAAATTCTCTTTTGAAGCGGTAGCCCAAAGAAACAGAATTCAAAATGCAGTGAGGTTTCGATGACTTCATTGCAGTAGTCTTCTGCTAGAATTTAACCAGAAATAGCTGTCACAATATATTGATGTATAATTACACTGGACACAGGTCAGTCTACTGTACGTGGCAATACACACCTTCACCAAAAACAATAGGTGACTTGTTCCCAATGTGATGCATCCATACACCATAGTATGAGAAGTATACATCACGAGTCCCATCGTAAGATATCACATACAAGGGTTATCAAAGTTTGACCTCTAGTAACCTCAAGTTAGATTTGACCTCACAAGCAACAGGATTATTGTGTTCAATATGGAAAATCCATATACCATGTATGAAATGTATCCTTGAATTCTACTATGAGAAATCATGTTTTAAAGGTTTTCAGGCCTCGACACTGAAAAATGTACTGACATAAATACTCGCTATTTCGCGATCAATACTAAAAATCTACTCGCCAAAACGCAAAACTCACTCATCACTATGACTGCTATACAAGCCTCCATAGTACAGATCTACAACACTTTATATGAACAACGGTTATAGGTACTTAGGCAGATACAAGGTCATACGTAATTGCATATTGGAAAATTATGTTTCTGTGGACTATGAAATTTTAAACATTTTTCCAACAAAAGTGATGAACAAAGTAAAACATGTCGCAGAATCGTTAATAAGCAGCTAAGTCAACTGTAGTGTCTCAAAAAATATAATTTAAACATCTGCAAAAATACCGACGAAGATAGTTTGGCTTCTGTCCCATTAAAGCGCCCCTTGAAGTAGGCATATACTATACGATAGGTATGTATGCGCGCGTCCTAATCATAAACAGTACCTCGACCACTGCTACTTTGAACCTCTACTCGATTAGCGCGATTCGTACATTTTCCTAATTATTTATGTTGTCCTTTAGCTGCAGATTGGTGCGCGAACAATATCGCTATTACTCCATTACACTAACTAAATTAAAGCGATTTTTACGCACTGAAAATCTAAGGTTGAAAGAGCATCTATCTTCAACTCGCAACCGGTACAAAGTGAAAATCTGTGCAAACAATTCCAACAGCAATAACAGCAAACTTGTCTCAAAACTCTTTAAATTGTTGTATATTTTGCGAATAATACTGATGGCATGTAGGAAATACCTTAGGGGATGTTTGTTAAGTATTGGTATTCTAACACTAATCATTTTCAATAATGCTTATTGTTAGTAGTCTACCTGTATATACTCTCAAATACTTAATTTCCATTCGAAAACCCACGCATGCTACATAATTATGTTTTACGCCTACAGAGTCTCCTTACCCTTCTCCGCATTCTTCTCATAAAATTTCGAAATTTTGTTTTATGAATAAAAAAATAAAAAAACGGAAGAGAACAGAAAAGTTATCGGCAAATATACGAGTTCGAGCTTTAACTCTCGCAAAAATGGGTCTCTTGAATCATCACAGTGTATATACCTTTGCCAGGGACCACGGATGTGTAATACCCTAGTTGAACTATAGTCACTGTCCGTAAGATGCTTACGTATCCATATATATCGCGTGTAGTTTAATTGTTCGAGTACCTTCCTATGCATAGCTTTTGATCAAAGTTACTTTTATGGAGGTAGTTACACGCTAACTACTGCCACTAATAATTATAAAATATACATGCTATACTTTGGCCTAAATATCATCACATCAGAAATCATATGTCGCCTCATATTTCAGAAGTTTATCAAGCCGTAATTCCCCTCTGTCCGCGTAAAGTACTTGAATAGCTTTTGTCACATGCACTGTAAACTGAGTATGGCGGATATTATATAACCAGTATTATATATACTATTTTATAAACTATACTAGCCTATCCTCCTGATAGAATACTCAATGGCAGTTTCTACACTTCCACACTAGCCTGCAACTTTAATACGACATGATCCCAGGTGATGTGCTTACCGTGTGCTCGTGGACCAAATGCTCGCTTGTGCGACTTATTGGAGGGGCGACCTTGAGTGTCAGGATGAGAGAAAGTTGTCCGAATTAAATCTGCGCTACTTAAGACGTACACGTAAGTTCCAGCCAAATTTAACATAAATATGTCGCCAAGTTTCCTACTGAGTGTGGTGAGAAAGAACTCTTCATTCGTTTCTACTTCTGGACGATTCAGGAAAACCAGCAGATGGCCCAACAGTGGCAAACCACCTTGAGATATTGGTGGTAGGCGTAGCCGCTTCGCTGTTAGACGTTTAATAACAACCCAAGCGATGGACGCCAGGACGATGTACAACGTTATTGATATGAGATCCATCTTAGGAATAATAATATATCCACTATTTAGTCCAACGTTAACTTAAGTTACATCCACCGAGAGGCGTATTAATTGAATGGAAACCTACTGTCTCTGTGTTGGTGTTCTTCCTATATCAAACATATATAAAACAATATATTTTAAACAGTCGCGAAGGTAATATATACTGTCCGTTCTCACTTTGCAATATTTTTCTTCTGTTCTTACAACTCGTGCTTCGATTCAAGTGTATCTGTCTACGTGACTACGTGGCTATGTTTGTTGTTATGATTCCCAGGCACACACAGTTTGACATCCCGTTGTGGAGTATGCATATAGCCACGTCATATCGCGACAGCTGCTTGATAAAGCTGATACTGCTATATCTCGCCCGGAACGTAAACATAATATTGTCGCTTCGGTCTAATTCTAGTTATTAACCGCAGAATCAGATTAACCTTGATTCAGGTAGCGCGTCATAAATAATAAGCTAGAGGTCAAACAGGGGAGAAAAATATTGTCTGGCTAAATTCTGAACGGTCATTTTAGAGAGTTGCCGGATCAAGAAGTCAAACTTTACGAGGCTCAGTAATGGTATATAGCTGGTATGCACCACAAACCTGGGCGGGACAAATTACAATTAATTATCATCAAGCCATAGTCCATTTGAATATCAGGGGTAAAGTCTGTCCATGGACTTAGTCTATGTATTTTATTTTGTTTGTTACGTATGTTTACAATGCGTATAAAAATATATTAATCTTTGTAGTCATGCAGGTGCTGGTGTATGTGTGTGACACCTTGCTTGTTAACACGATAATCAAGAAGGGAAACTTGGACCAATCTCATGGCGTGTAGCCAGGGACGTAGCTAAGGCCTGATGATTAAGGGGGGGGGGGGGGGTGTAGTGGCTGAAATTCCAACTGGATGGGTTTTGGAGCCAGAAAATTCCGACTGCTGCCTTGTACCCCCCCACCCCCCCCCCCCCTCACTACTCGTCAACGATACGGTCAGTGTCAGTCAGACACCCCATCGAACTTTTTTCGATACATTTGTACAACTGGCCCTCACTTCACAAGCGTATTAATCACTATGGGTAAGCAAGTAAGCAACTGAGTATATTTATCTGCTTGGAGGCTACATAGACTACTGACCACAAAAGCTATGTTAATGTAACCAAGGGGAAAACTTTTTTTCACCAAATTATATTCGTCGACATAGTGAATTACCAAAAAATACAGTGCTTTTTACTAGCACGCTTAATATTATTTTCTTGGGGGGGGGGGGAGGTGGGGCTATTTATCACTCACATTAAATAATTTCAATTTTCACATTATTACAACTGAGCATTTGGAATGAAGTGAACAATTAAACATTTTGCATACAATGTTTCAAAGGCTCAGTTGGAATGAAGTGAACAATTGAACATTTTGCCAAAAAATGTCCAATTGACGAGATAAGATAAGTTGTCAATTAAACATTTTGCAGAAAATTTTCAATTGCTCAGATGGAATGAAGCGAACAATTAAACATTTTGCAGAAAAATGTCCAATTGACGAGATATGATAAGTTGTCAATTAAACAAGTTTCAGAAAATTGTTCAATTGCTCAGTTAAAGCAACTGAGCAATCGAACATTTTTCTGATTTTTGATAAGATTTTATCTTGTTATCTAAACAATTAACTGAAAGATGTCAACTAATGGGGCAAAGTTTTTCTTATGTTGATGGAACTTTTAAGCTTCCGTAGATAAACTTTGAGCGTTTGAATTGTATACAAAAGCATGGAGGTAAACACAGATGACCATAGGCACAATATATATCCTGAACTAACTTGAAGCTAGCGAACAGGGTCAACCCACCCAATAGCAAAATTAATTCATAAATTAACCGAATTCAAGCTGGCGAACGTTGTACAGTATTTCTATTAGGCATTTGTTTTACAGTATTAAAATCGTACGAAGTTTTGTATGGTGGAGTATAAGGATCGCGAGATACAATTTCTCAATGTGACAAGAAAAACTTGGTAAATATGACTGATTTAAAGGTCAATTTTGACCAAAATTTTAGGTCACTCACAAATTACAAGAATATATGAAAATTAGATTGCGACAGTCGGAAAAATTAGAGTGCGACAGTCGGAAATTCCGACTGTCGCACTCAAAGTTTCCAACTGCCGTCATTTTTACCAAGATTGGGGGAGGTGAGACACGCCCCCCACACCCCCTCTAGAGACGTCCCTGCGTGTAGCAGTACAACATTGAGTAGGATAAGCATACTGCTTTTGGGGGAGGTCAAAGGTCATTTGGAGTCACCAGGGTCAAATTGGGGAAACCTGGTAAACATGATATTGTAAGGAGGGAAGCTTGGATATACTGTACATCTTGCAATACCCGCTTTTGTTTAGTGCTGTTGTTCCTTTATTATAATATATCAGCTCTTGGGTTATCTTCTGCCGATACCCAACTTGGGTATCGGTAGAAGAAACGTTCAATACTCACATTGTAGTAACTAGCTTAATGTTGGTTTCCTAAACTTTCCAATTATTCTTTGCAAGTGCAATGTTAGTAACGTTTCGATTTTGAAAATTATTTCCGCCGAACCTCATTGGAATTAGTGGACAAAGAGTAACACACTACTACCGTGGCAGACAGGCGCGGCGGAACGGGAAAATTATTGGGGGGCTAATGTGTGGAGACTATGTAAGCGGAGCGCCACCATCAGTTGGCGCGGAGCGTACAAGAAAATTTTGGGTTTTTCAAAACCCCCAGATGGCCGGAAACGGCACTTCCCGAGTGTTTCATGCCCTAAAATATGGATCTCAAGCCTGCAATTTTTCAGATTGCACGTAAAAATCTGTAAAAACATTGTAATTTGTATATTCGATGGTGTTTTAAGAGAGTAGCTATTACTCGTAGTGTACTCGCAAAGACGTTTTTGAGTGTAGTAAATTACTACTTGCAATTAAATGCAATAATTAAATAATTAATTAAATAAATATTGGGGGGGCTTATCATGCATTTCCCCCTCAACTTTTTCATTGGGGGCTGAGCCCCCCCCCCAGCCCCCCCCCCCGTTCCACCGCCACTGGTGGCAGAGCTATCTTCTTGTATGAGCCAATGTGACATCAATATGTGTATCTTCCTTGTTCAGTATGTTTCTTAAGGAGAAGACCAAGGACATTTTTTCATGGATACAAAAATCCAGGTAATTCGATCCAGGTATTCGATCCATGTACTACTGGGTTACCTAGGCATGATTCTCAGCCCTTAAACATCGTCCTAACCTTCCCAAACAGTTCTCCATAATTCATTTACTTACATTATACCTAAATACATCGGTATTGGTCCAAACTTTAAGCATCCTAGAGGCTTTGATTATCCACGTTTTATCCCTGAATATTATTGAAGTTTAGTAAACAATTAAAAAAATATATCTTATTGTAGATAACTACTTTTTTGGAAGTATAATGCTTGCTGAAATTTCAGAATGGGTGACCATTGTCTGACTCATATTCGAGGCAGTAGTGATGGCATTTAATCCTACGGAAACAATGCTCCATGCCATTAGTTCAAATAATCCAACCTTACTCAAACAGTGAAGGAACATATTACTTATGCGCAAAGTGCTACTGGTGAACGTTGACGTGTTCATAAATCTTGTTGATATGCTTATTGCTCGGTTCGATTGGCGTGGCCTAGTTGAACTGAAAGTTCTGCCACAATAACTTCACAGCTCACACGCAACTTCGTTGATGTTGTTATCTTATTAAAAGCAACTTCAACTATCTTCATTCACCATTCCAAGGGGACAAACTTTGTCAAACACACTTCTATAGTCTATGTTAGTTCAGATCTTGACATATGTAACGAACCAGTCATTTTTCTCCGCACAACTTTTGAAAGTGAAATACAAGGTCATGGTGAGCTCATCTAGCACAGAAGTCTGTGACGTGTTCTCATGTTGGGTAATATAAACATCAACACAGCTACAGTTTATACAACCTTTCGCAGCGAGGAATAGTTCGTGTGACCTACAATATTCACTTGAATAATGAATGGGGAATCACTGAAGTACCTGGTTGTCGTTGGGGTTAGTGCAGAGTCTTTCATACATACATGGTGGCGAGTTCTTTATTTCCAACGACTGTAAACAATCAGTCGTACGAACAGTACTGCAAATACTGTCTAGCTGACAATTATCTGCCCTCTATATATATATATATATATATATATATATATGCTGGGTGCATCCTGGTGTACGTGCGTGCGAGTTTTGTTACCGTAGTTGTCTTTTTAAACTGTCCTTTATGATTACTGAACACAACAAAAGTGACATGCTGGGTGCAGTGAATAGAGTGAAACGTGAAGACAATGAGAACTAGAACTGTATTTGTTCACTAATATGTGTCACTGTAGTGCGCAGTGATGGTGATAATCAATGGAGGGGTCTTTGTTACTGCAAGTTTTAAAGTTGAAGTTATTTCGGTCACGGATAAGCCAGTTCGGCGTTTGTTCCTGTACTGTAGACCAATGCTAGGCTATATTGTGCAATGTTTATTAACAGTACTCTAGCTCTCAATCACCGCCAATATAAACGAAAAAAATCACGGATAAACCCATCACAGATTTACTGGAAAACGAAACCAATTTACGGTTGTCAATCACGAATCACGCCTGTTCCTGGCGTGACAGAGAAAACCCTGGACACCATGATTGGGCAAACTGAACAACATGTTAACGGTACTGTATGCTCGCCTAGTTAGAGATAATTTGCGAACATACGATGGATTATTTCGAAGGCTTATTGCACGATTAATCTGTCTAAAGTCTTCAAGTGTGGATCTATTCTACCACAGCTGTACAAATGTAGCTTTCGACGGTTTACCCAACAAATATTCTAGTTCATCTTCCATGCCCTTGTTTTTCATAACCACAACACGCAGGTGCGTCAATCCGTAGTCACGGGTAGAGGGGATAGAAATTATAGATACAAACAAACACTCAGCATATAAACACACATGTATACATACATGACTTAGAGGTCCCTAATCTTGAATTTTTTTTCTTTTATTTTCTTGTATAATTTTCTTGTCTTGTTCAAGATTGCAAAGTTGAATAGAAATGTTTCAATGCATAGAAGTAGGAGGCGTGACTGGGACTTCAGCCCCCATTAAGTTGTAAATTCGGGAAGTACATTGGCAATTTCGCTCAGTATATACTTTTTAAGAAAAAGTCGCCCAGGAAATAACCTGGGCACGAAAACCAAACTACCGAACGGCTGATCCGCTCTCAACCCCAGTCCCCTTGCATCGGGGCTGTGACTGTGTGATCATTGTCGGGTGTGCATCACCATTCCCCTCGAAAAGGAATAGATACAGTATGTTACTAAGGTCAAGTCGAACGTGGCTCAGACCCAACCCTGCCACAATTTGTAAAAACGGTCGCTTATGCCTATGATCAGAAAACCGTATTAAGATTGATGCCGACACATCCCGGCAAGATGGTACAACCCTGTCATAATTAATATTTTAGTGTTGACTCTGAGATTTCAATAATATCTGTCGAGCAACGTAATCAACCTAAGATGAGACTGTTGTACAAATCTGAATAATAGTTAAGTAAATTTGTTGTGTGTATCTCAAGTGGACTTATAGTCTCACAAATAATACTAGGGAAATATGGAATAATGTAGCAGGTAGAAAACTTTCTCGGGCCACATATCAAGAAACTGATCTAGGCTGATAGAAGTATAGGATCATTTGACATATTTTCATGCATTATTTTGTAGATATGTTAAGTACATTATATACAACCCATGGTCCTTGTTTTCCAGGAGATTTGGATCGTAAAATTGTCCGGCCCAAAGAACCACAAACTAAGGTTCAATCCGGTTTATCCCACACAGTAAACAACATTAATAAACAGTGTTGTACTCAAGGGGAAAATAGTAGCCATTGGCTCCTAAATGAAAACCAGATGCAGAAATGATCGTGGTTTCGATGATGTAACATGAGCAGTTTCCTTCATGCATCTGACATAATGTATAGTGAGGGTGTACAACATACTTGATCTTAGTAATACAGTGAAAAGCAGTGTGATATGACAAACAATAAATTCACAATAACACAGGCTGTCCTGAAATGACCATTGACCTCAACAACAGGCGTCTTGTACTAAATGTGATAGACACATCAACATAATAAATATGACATCTGTCCTTATTGAAATCTTATTATTATTTTTTTATTTTTTTTGGGCTCACAGTTTGAACCCTGGTGAACTCAAACGACCATTGACCTACGCCCACAACATTAGGCTTTTTGTTCTCAATGTGGTACAATTACATACCAAATAGGCTATCTGTCCAAGCTTTTCTTGCGACACTTTGTTGAGGAGGGTGCGTTAGTTTAGAGAGCCAGGTAAGAGGTGACGGAAGTAAATTGTTGGCGTTTGTTGACTTCAAATAACATTTGCCCTCCACCAAAAGCAATAATAGGCTCCTTAAATTGTTTATCTACAAACCAAATATGAATTCTGTCCAAGGTTTCCTTCTCGCAATACCATATTTACAAGGCTTTCAAAATTTAACCTGTCCCCCCCCCAACAAAAAATGACCTTTGACCTGCACCAAAATCAATAGGCTTCTTTTACTCAATGTTATACACCTTCAATCTAGTATGAGATCTGTCCAAACGCCCAATATTGAGATATCATATTTACAAGGTTTGCACAATTTTTCCTCTGATGAACCCAAATGACCTTTGACATCCTCAAAAAACATATAGGCTTCTTGTACTCAATGTGTTCATAACGTTTGAAATACGAGATCTGTCCAAGCATACTTTCTTGAGATATCGTGTTTACAAGATTTTCACAATTTCACATCTGGTGACCCCAAATGAACACCACGAAAAACAGTAGGCTTCTTGTACTCAATGTGGTTCTTCTACACACCAAATATGAAATTGGTTCGGCCATCCTTTCTTCAGATATCGTGTTTACATGATGGGAGTCACAAACGCGCGCACACACACTTACGCCATCATGAAAGCAAAGGTTACGATTATCATCGAAATCAAAAAGTTAGGCGCCAGCTTTACAACTGGTCTGATAACCGGTATCAGTGTTGCAACTTAAACTAAAATGAGGTGAAAAGTGGACCGTAAGGAAATACAATATTCTTAATATCGTAATATAGATAGAACATAAACCAATCACGGTTCACGAACCAGTGTTTACTAGGATTTTGAAACGTGCGTCCCTGGACCTCATCTGCTCGAAAATGTTTGAATACAACAGATACAAACTTGCTTCCGCCCATAGACTTCTGTGATAAAACCTCAAGCCAAAAAGCTGTTATATGATCTTTATGGTTTTTGGAAGTCAAGTAAAACATTACTAGATCCCAATTTTGTCACGTATAGACTTATTAGTATGGTAGAGGTCTATACACACACAAACAATGAATTAAAAAGAAAGAAAAAGGTTGCAGTACATATCAAGCAAATGTATAAATTAGAATGTTCACCAAAGCTGATGTTTATCCTGTTGTGGTAGGCTTAGCATAAGCTCATTGTTTACAATGCACTGAATTATTTTCCTATGTACCGTAGGCCATAAAAGCTATACTCCGATTCCGATTAGCTGATCACTGAGGGCTCGGAAATAGCAGTTTCCAATCCATGTCCTTACACATGCTTTATGACCCTCAAGCCACATCTATTCGCATTTGAAATTAGACGGCGTGATGATTTTCTGTAATATGAGTAATAGACGCAATTTAAAAACAAAAGATTAATTGTGATGGGATCCCAAAGCTAGTAAGTAAATTTCCCAACATTTTGGCCCATACAGCAGGTGTACAGTTCTCGGATGAGAGCTATTCAAGGGCGTTTCTAAATATAGGGAAAGGCAGATGGGACGTCAGTCTATAGATGTAGTCCCCAACATGCCGGTTCCGTCGTTAAATGCACATTTGTACACTCCATGTGCTGCAAGCATGTTTTAACCTTTATGCCATACTTTAATTTTGCAAAGGGGAGAGGGCGGTCGTTATAAGTTTCGTGACTGCAATATTACTAATGGTATTCTTGTGGGGGAAACAGATAACACAACTTTAAAATAGGATAAGTTGAAAGATTGTTTTCTTGACATATTGGTCTAGTTCCGAGGATATGGAAACAGAGCAAAACAACATTGGACTAAATATCTCCATGAACAAACAGAAATTGTAATGAAACCCGGCATATGTACTAGACTTTGAAATGTCCAAAGTCACCGACACCGGGGTGGGGGCGGGGGCATGGCAATGATTTTCAAATAGACCTTTTTTAAACATGTTAAGTTGGTGAATTTTCGACAACTTTTGTCTTGCCTCAGGCTGTCTCCCTCCCCCCCCCCCCCCAATAGGAAAGAAAAAGTGTCCTCAAATTTCAAAATGTCGACTTTTAAAGTCACAATTAAGACTTTTTATCTCAAACGTCTTACTTTTTAAGTCAACATGTTGAGATAACAAGTTAAAGTTTTGACATCTTATCTTATAATTTTGCTTTTTTTTTACTTTACGAGTCAAAATGTTGAGATAAAAAGTAAAATGTCAAAACTTTGGGATAAAAAGTCAATTTGAGGCCCCCTTTTCCCCTATGTCCCTATTAAGCCAACGTAGATTTGGAATACCCTCGAATTTTATAATTTGTTTCTTTCTGTAACCATGCATCTGCCCCCCCCTTCTAAATCCATGTCGGGTAGCCCGGTATTTCGTGACTGATTTGTATCACGTTTCGGAAAATAGCCGTTTACACTGGTTGCCCCGTGACAATGGAAGCTGGTCAGTGATTCATGCGTAATTATCAATAGCTATCCAGATGGTCACATTATTGGGCCAACCCCTTGGCACCCCGTTCGCCAGTAGGCTCACTGAACATACTACATCTAAGGTCTACCACCCAAAGAAGCCTTTAAATAAAGATAAAATGTTTCAAACTTAGCATTTTCTGTCACTGCTATAGCTATGCAACAGAATGCGAACGAACGGGTTGTAGGCCTTTCACTCAGACACTGTGTATGCATAATGTGTGTTTTAGATGGAACACGTATCGCGTGCTTGTAGCATAGCCAAATGAGCCATTTTGGATAGCGCATGTGGTACAAATCCATTTTTTATGTACATAAATCACAACATTCCTGTCGACTGACTGAACTCGCGATATTTAAGAATTTTAAATAAGGAGGAATAAATAGTTGCAACAAATTATGACCCAGTATAGGTAAGTGACTTAAAAATGTGCACAAGTAGGGGGAACATTTGATATTGTGTGTAAATGTGGGGGGACATGTCCCCCCCCTGTCCCCTCAGGATTGACGCCCATGACAATACATAATATGAGCTATACACGGGCAACCATATACTTACGGAACAGCTATAGCTGTGGAAACTAAATATCACTGTGTAACATACAATGCCATGCAATCGCGGGGTAGCTGTCTGTGCAGAGATCACCAAATAACACCGAGTCATTGCGAATATATATATATATATAAATATATATATAGAAGTGTATAAAATGTTCCAAGTAGAACACGACAGAGTGCTCAATTCCGCGTTATGAAGAAGAGCGTAATTTTTGAATTTTGCAGCCAAACCTCTAATTTCAGATCTTTTGTTCAGGAACAAAAGGTCTGAAATCCTCGCAAGCTGCAGACACCAACCAAAACACCCCCAAAATAAAGTCAAGACTAAGATGAAAGAGAGATAGCTTTTTAGTACACCTCCTGACGATTGCTAGTAAGCATGAAACTCTGAGTAGAGGTTTGGCTGCAAAATTCAAAATTTAAATATATATATATATATTTAACTTGTTCAAATGTTTATATATATATATCTTGTTCAAATGTTTATATATATTGTTTCATTCAAGAATGTTGAATCATAGCTTTGAATTGTGCGTATAGGTTTGGAGTAGTATTTTTCTCAAAGAGATCAATTTTTACGGGCATAGAGTCAACAGTTATCCGTCACCTGTGAAATTGAACCTGTGAAATTGAAATACCCTCAGAATGTATGCTAAGCACAATTGAAGAACATTCGACCATCAGTTGAGCAGGTGAGTGAATATGTAGTGCTGATGAATATACCAATATTGTAGAGTGCAAGCGTACTACAATAACTAAGAAAAGGTCACGGCAATTACCTGGTGTCAATCCGACAGTCTGAGCGAAACGCAAGTGTTTAGTTGATATTAAAGACGTAGCCAAGAGTGCATTGGAGCATCCCCCTCCCTTCAATGTTTTTGTGTACTGTGTATTGTACACTGCTTGTGTCCCTTTGATTAACAGTAATCAGTTAACAGCAATCCAAAGTGACCGGAAAGACATAAAAGAACATGGCTATGGACTTTTGTGGGCTCCCTGTCAGAGCCGTATATTAAGCGAGTTGTGACTGAGAAGGTTAACAGTCACGTGATTGGAAGTGCCATTATTGTGTCCGTTTAAATGTACTATATCAACGCGTGACTGTAGTAAAAAAAAAAACAGTAAAGGCCTATGGTGAGTTGCTGTTAGTATGTAAATTTGGCAATGTGTATGGGAATGCAAACATCTCACTAAACCTAAAAGAAGGAAATAATTAGCACATATATTAATATTTGTTTATAAATAACATGTTGGAATACGAAATGTCGATTTTAAAAAGGAATTTACTTGGTGACTTTAATATTCGATGGCAGCAAATACACAGCTTTGTACATGTTCCGGGTTTCAAAATGTTCACCATTTAAATGTTCTAATTGATTAGGGCTGAATTGGTGAAGTTATGGACGCCCAAAATATTAATGTCCATATGTTTCGTTATTAACATTGTTAATTATTTAGTTAATTGTTTATGTTTTCTGTTACGAGAGGCTGGGATAAAAACTTCCATATACAAAACTAAGGCATTGGATTGTTCCATTACTGAAGTCTTTATCTAAATATACTGGACTTAATGAATTACTCTGCATACAGTTATACAACCGGATTGTGCACTGGACTAAACGAAGTACTCTGCATACAGTTATACAACAGGGCTGTGAACCTGGACTAAATGAAGTACTCTGCATACAGTTATACTGCAGGGTTGTGTAACTGGACTAAATGAAATACTTTGCATACAGTTATACAACAGGGTTATGTACCTGGACTCAATGAAGTACTCTGCATACAGTTATACAACAGGGTTGTGTACCTGGACTAAATGAAGTAGGCCTACACTGCATACAGTTATACAACAGGGTTGTGTAACTGGACTAAATGAAGTATTCTGAATACAGTTATACAACAGGGTTGTGTAACTGGACTAAAAGAATTACTCTGCATACAGTTATACAACTGGATTGTGTAACTGGACTAAATTAATTACTCTGCATACAGTTATACAACAGGGTTGTGTAACTGGACTAAATGAAGTACTCTGCAAACAGTTATACAACAGGGTTGTGTAATTGGACTAAATGAATTACTCTGCATACAGTTTTACAACGGGGCTGTGCACCTGGACTTAATGAAGTAGACCTACTCTGCATACAGTTATACAACAGGGTTGTGTAACTGGACTAAACAAATTACTCTGCATACAGTTATATAACCTGGTTGTGTACCTGGACTAAATGAATTACTCTGCATACAGTCAGGGACGTCGCTAGAGGGGGGTGTGGGGTGTCTCCCCCCCCCCCCCCATCTTGGTAAAACTGACGATAGTTGGAAAATTTGAGTGCGACAGTCGGAATTTCCGACTGTCACACTCTAATTTTTCCGACTGTCGCACTCTAATTTTCATATATTCTTGTAATCTGTGAGTGATATAAAATTGTCGGTCAAAATTGACCTTTAATCAGTCATATTTACCACGTTTTCCTGGTCACATTGAGAAATTGTATCTCGCGATCCTTATACTCCACCATACAAAACTTTGTGTGATTTTGAATACTAAAAAAAATCCTAAGAGAACTACTGTACAACGGTCCCAAGCTTGAATTCGGTTAATTTAGGAATTAATTTTGCTATTGGGTGGGTTGACCCTGTTCACTAGCTTCAAGTAATATACATTGTCTCTATGGTATACAATTAAAACGCTCAATGCTTATCTACGGAAGCTTAAGAGTACCATCAACATAAGAAAAACTTTGCCCCATAAGTTGACATTTTTCAGTAAATTGTTTAGATAACAAGATTAAATCTTATCAAAAATCAGAAAAATATGCTGGATTGCTCAGTTGCTTTTTACTAAGCAATTGAACAGTTTTCTGAAAAATGTTTAATTGACAACTTATCATAATCTCGTCAATTGGACATTTTTCTGCAAAATGTTTAATTGACAACTTATCACATCTCGTCAATTGGAAATTTTGCTGCAAAATTTCCAATTGTTCACTTCATTTTATCTGAGCAATTGAAACATTTTCTGCAAAATGTTTAATTGATCGCTTCATTCCGACTGCTCAGTTGGAATGAAGTGAACAATTTAAATTTTTCATGTGAGTGATAAATAGCCCCACCCCACCCCCAAAGAAAATAATATTAAGCGTGCTAGTAAAATGCACTGTATTTTTTGGTAGTTCTCTATGTCGTTGAATATAATTTGTTGAAAATAAAAAGTTATCCCCTTTGTTACAGTAACATAGCTTTTGAAGTCAGTAGTCTATGTAGCCTTCACGCAGATAACTATACTCAGTTGCTTACTTGCTTAACCAGAGTGATTAATAAGTTTGTGTGAAGTGAGGGCCAGTGGTACAAATGTATCGAAAAAGTTTCCTACGCGCGCGTTCAGCATGGTATTGTTGACGAGTAGTACAGGGGGAGGGGGGGGGGCGTACAAGGCAGCAGTCGGAATTTTCTGGCTCCAAAATGCAGTTGGAATTTCAGCCACTACCCCCCACCCCCCCCCCCAATCATCAGGCCTTAGCTACGTCCCTGCATACAGTTATACAACCGGATTGTGCACTGGACTAAACGAAGTACTCTACATACAGTTATACAACAGGGCTGTTTACCTGGACTAAATGAAGTACTCTGCATACAGTTATACTGCAGGGTTGTGTAACTGGACTAAGTGAAATACTTTGCATACAGTTATACAACAGGGTTGTGTACCTGGACTAAACGAAGAACTCTGCATACAGTTATACATCAGGGTTGTGTAACTGGACTTAATGAATTACTCTGCATACAGTTATACAACCGGATTGTGCACTGGACTAAACGAAGTACTCTGCATACAGTTATACAACAGGGCTGTGTACCTGGACTAAATGAAGTACTCTGCATACAGTTATACTGCAGGGTTGTGTAACCGGACTAAATGAAATACTTTGCATACAGTTATACAACAGGGTTGTGTACCTGGACTCAATGAATTACTCTGCATACAGTTATACAACAGGGGTTCTCAATTAACTATCTATCAGAGTTGGAGGGAATCGTTGGTTGAAGAAAATGGCCACGTAGACCAAATCATGTCAAATCAATGTCTAGATAGAAAAATGTGCAAGGTAGGCCAGTAGCGTGACGATACCCGTACACTGTAAAGTAGTTAGCCGTTTTTCCTCTCTTTTTGTAGGGTTTCCAGTCTGAAATATTACGCTGTTTGGCTTGAACCTGTGAGTCGCTTGCTGAGAACCTCTGTAATAGACTTACACACGATATCAGCCCATAATGAGTCCTACCGCTTATTGTAATACAAACTTCAATGTAAAGAGGTGTCCTTCTGTACTTTATTTCCTCTACGAGGGCGCTGTGGCGAAATTGTAAACACGAAGGGTCTCCCTTAGAAATCAGGTTGATCAAAATAATTGTATTGGGCAAAATCCGGGAACCTCTCAGCAATAAAAAGGCGATGTATACAAATTGGTTAGACTAAAGTCAACAAAGGATGAAGCTGTGAGCTAAAAAGTAATTGCGACGTAGTATCCTCAAGTACCGAAATGTTTTTTTTAGAAACACTCTAGTGATTGGTTTACCAGGGGCATTTCCATACCAGAATAAAACTCAATTGTAGAACCAAAGCCAAGTGATGAGTCAACTGAAACAATCACAACACTTCTTAGATTCCAGTCACACATCTGCGATTTATCTTGATTCCTGCCTCGGGGCATCAACATTATTAATCCTCTTAATGCACGATTATCATTATCACATTCTTTGTTGTTCAAAAAGATAAATGATCACTCGGCGGTTTGATTGTGAGAACGTGTTTCAATTTTTCAAAAATTCCGCCGAAAAGAAAAGAAGTTATTTCCATAACGATGTTATAAACTAATGTAACTAATAACTATGGCAGTTGCAAGTCGACGCTTATCAGAAATATTAACCGGAATGTTTGGGTTTTGCAGGTACTTTCGGTCTTAGTTAGAGTGCTTGGTTCACGAAAAGTAGACTAACCTACCTGTATTTTATATAGCGTACGCTATTGTCTACAATACACACATTAATTAGATACTAGTCTAACACTAGTTCAAGCAGTATTATTTGTTCTGAAGCAAGTACTTCCATTGCTTTGGATGAATATCGACGTATTGTTTGGTAGAGCAATCTTATTGTTGTTATATTAACGACATCGATACCATGTTCTCTCTGTGTCACTACTTGCTGGTCTGTTTGCAGTTTCTATCGCCGGTGTAGTATTGTTTGAGGATCACAGTGTAAGGCACAATTAGCGCAAATTGGTACCACTTGAAGAAAGGGGAACTCCAAACTTACCGACTAAGCACATCTTTGTGAATCATAAGAGATCCTTAAGAAATATAAAAAATAGCATCCTTGTGAATATTCAACCCAATATACTACTTGAATTACCACTGATGAATTGAGTTGACCGTTTATGTTAGTGAAGCAAGGGCATAAACTTGAGGCACGTATTCGGATTATTGGTAGCTTATAATTGTACTGTCACCAAAAGATTCACAAATCTTAAAACAATCTTTAGAAACTTGTGACTTGTATTACTGCCGACTGTGAATTGTAAAGACACAAGATACGTAACTATTTTGTAATATTTGTAGCAGCTGTGGTAACTTGATTTACGGTGAATGCTTATGGCAGCGTCATTGCATTCCTCGTGTAACTTTTCAATGATACTGACATTTTCAACAACATATCTCCTGGGGACAGACTGCTTGATCATTAAGTGTTTATTATGCAAATTATAGTCAGTAATTGAAGAAAACCAAATTTTACTTTCCCTATGAACATAACAACAATATGCGGTGTCTCCCAAAGGTGTTAAAAATCAAGGAACACAATATAGCAACCCAAGGGAGCCAAGCAATCAGCATGCCCTACAAGCAGTTCGTATCGTCTGTCAAACGGAGCGCAGGTGTACAACAACAAACACTCTTAAAATGAAATACACTAGAACGAGGGGCCGTGTCAAAGCAGCTGAAGTCAGATGAAATATATTGTAGATGTTGCGAGAAAATACCATAGAAATTGATATCAGCAATATAGTTTTAATATATAGTACTATATATACCCAGCACCAGGTTGAGTATGGACAATGAATGTATGGTACATGACATTTCAGATTGACAATATTGACAAAGAAATTTATGTTTCGGTTCCTACAGAGTATACAAAACATAAGTGTATTCTCTACAGTGGTGGTTAAAGGGACTTCTAGTGCTAACACACGAAAGAAGATATATCTCTTTCATCACGGGCACTGGAAAACTGCCTTCAGATCATGCTGCTATCATAAACATTTATATGCCTACAAGGTTAGTGACTGTGAATATCGTTTTCTCTTTGTATGTAGTTTATAGTACTCATTTTTCCCCTTAAACATAGAACCTCATTAGTTAACCGTGAATGCTTACAACTATTGCGAGACTATATTATCTTCTATGTTATATCATTTTGATTTAAATAACACTGTAATAATTGAATTGAATCGTGTCGAAAAACAATGTTCATTTTTCACCGTCAAACCGTGATAATGTTTATGAGCTAGCACGTAAAAATAATTATAACATACATACATACATACATGTAATCCCATTTTCTTAAAAAATATATATAAATCTTTATATAGAATAATATGTACAAGAACCACATCATGTAGCTGCAAAATCTGTATAAAGGACAATCAATTGCAATATTTATTTTATTGCAAGAAACATGCCGGTCAGCAAAATTTACAGAAATATTCATTTCGTTAAAAAAGGGAATTTCTTTGAACACGCGAGTTCTCTTGGTTCATTTTGGTTCTTGCATGGACATACTGTTCTTAACGATTTCGTTTCCACCACACAGTTTTCTGTGCATGTTCATCAGAAATGAAAGATTTTTGTATAACTGTTACCTTCTTTTTCATTATCTGATATAAGTAATATGACAGTTTGCTTTATATGGGTTCAAAAGCGTGTCTATACCCAAAACTTTGTCCTAATTGAATTTTCAAAACGCATGTCTGATTGTGACATTGTGTGAGAAACCATTTATACTCAATTAAAAATTATTAAAAAAAATACAAAATGCTTTTTGATTAAACTTGGTTAAAGTACATTTTTTCGAAATATCAATTGGAAAAATACAATATAAAGCCGTTAAGTTTGATTAAAATTCTGCTTAAAGGTTATCTTCTCTGAATATATTCTGTTAGAAGCTGGACAACAAACAAAACGAACAAGCATTATTAACAAACAAAAGTAAGAAAAACATGTATAATAATGATCCCTTTGGAAGCAAATGTAAAGATAGTAATGCAACATCAATTGCCTCATAAAATCAAGCGTAAACATAATTAAACGCTATGAACAAACCCTCCAATAGAATATAAACAAGCTACAAACTAGTACAAAACCGACCATATATAAACAAACATACATAGTGAAAGCGTTTTTAATTATATTGATCTAATAATTTTCTTTTAGTTGAAACGCCTGTTTTCGACACTAGAGACCGGAACACTAGAAGGGTGAAAAGGCTTTGACGATGGTAGATTATATTTCTTTTTTGTACCGGTGGGATTTTTCCTGAATGTCATGGGCGTCAATGGGCGATCAGGGCAAAAGAAGCAAATCTTTCTCCATCTTTTCCGGAAGATAGGGTTCCTCATGCAGTATAACATAAAGATCAGATAACCATGCATGCTGTTGAACGTAACAAAGAGCATCTGGAAAATGAAAGAAGGGATACTCCCAGCGGGAATAAAACAGACATATCCCAAGCCCCAAGTAAGTCCCAACAGAAGGAAAAAGACCACTGCGTGTTGAAACCTCTTCCATCTTTCTCGTTTCGCGTGCTCTTCGCTAAGTGTCTTGCCCGGAACACTTTTATTTAGCTTCAAGATCACTCGAATGTAGACAATTATGTTGAAGACCAACATGATCGACATCGGAATGCCTACACCACCAAGTACAGGCCACGGGGCACTTAAGAAGCATCTGTAGGGAAACATCACGCATGAGTTGGTTAGTATATTCGATTTAATTTAAAAGAAAAACGAAATCCACTCTGATTTGATCTCTAATGGTACGGTGCTTCACTGTGAATAATGACTTGGACCAAAACTTTGAGAAACTAGATCAACAACATCAAGAGGAAAATGATAATGCAACCCTTCCTGAAGTTTGAACACAAATATCAAGTTACAGTTTAAGGAACAATGGTTTGTTTAGTATGTTCCTCAGAGTAATGACGATAATAGCTGGCGAATCTTTAACTGACTGATATTACTTCTTCCACTATCTAAAGTTTGTCAACGACAGGTCCTGCTTGCTTACTTGCATCGTAAAATTTCATGTGGAGTGTGGCTTTTTGCTGCAATATATCTACCATTTCGTCACTTCATGTATGAAAGTAAAGCCAGGAAGACACCTTTCGGGATCAATTTGTACACATATGGCATAGTTTACATTTTGAAACTTTCCTTTATTGGATGTGATATAGTATGTGACCAGAGTGACCTCGCGCTACCACTGATCTAAAGGTCAACCACGTCATGGAACCATTATCTTCTAATCGATGCGACAAGATTAAGAACACACTACGCGACAATTGTGATAAGAGAAGAAATGCCTGATCAAAATCTAACATAAAATTAAGTGATTTCTGCTGTGTTGAACACTTAATACCCAAATCCTAGTTTACCTTTAAATAAACCACACTGGTATGTCCCATAATTTATTGATCACTAAAACCAAATAGGATACTTTTCAGACATAATTTTTTGCGCGATGTTTGGCCTCCCATGACCACAAATAACATTTGATGAAATTGTCACCGCCTTAGAATACGTTACAACTTCATACAACAAGTCTGGAAGAATCTCTGCAAAGGACCTGCGAGCATGGCTGTACAACCATTGTTGACATAGAGACGGAATACAGAGATGGAATACAGATGTATGAAATACAGTAGTGGTTGCATCAAGTAACGTGACGTTTTGTTCGTGTCGCTACAAAATGCAGACAGTACAGTAATGAAACGTGATACCTTGTTATCTTTAGCTGGACCTGAGATGTCCATCGTTGTATTGTTTGTACACTGTACTGTGGGTATTGACCCCAGCTGTATGTACTGACTGTATACTAGTGTCTAATTACCGATGGTAGAAAGCTGTGTGTGTGTATTTTCTGGGATCGATGGTGGTGAATAACACTTCTGTTACACCTCATTCGAAACTAGGTCAGATTACCGGCATTAGACGTTTCTTTTTGCGCGAGTCTTCACACCCTTTAACAAATATATACAAACTGTTTCACTGTGCGAAATAATAATGAAGTGCAGGTCTTCTAAAGTTTCCGTACTGTGGTTATTTCGGTATTTCCGATAGTTTTTTTTTATTTCTATATTATTAAGCTTTATAAGCCCCCAACTACCCAACAAACAAATATTTTAGAAAGACTTACACATCTTTTCGTATATATGTACCACCGGAAATCACTGTAATACCGTATGTCATCCCAACAATTAGCAAAGGACCACCTGTGGTAGAAAAATATATATATATTATGCAGAGTGCATCATCTCCAAAATGATCGAAATTTAACAGAATATCAGAATGATGAAGCTGATTACTTAGCAAACTTGCTGGGCGGTTCGGGTCAAACCCACGTCCTCTGTACCGCGACTATGTAATTTGTTTTTCAATTTGCTGATATTTTGTAAAAGTAGAGAGAGCGTAGTGAGTAATGATGCATTTGTGTTTTGATTCATAAAAGTTCCACAATACATCCACAGAGGAACATGTTTTTACAAAAGAGCTCAAAATGCTAACTACAGAGAACATTGGTGGCTAAAGAAACATTCCGAATGTTCCCAAGGTAAATTAGCATGAAAGTTAGAACCATATAACGACATCATATAGACTTTCAACTGTGACTCACTTCCTGAAGTAATGGAATGTTAAGCAATTCAAAGTAAGTTGCATGCAATCACTTATATCTGGAGTGAACGACAATACAATAATATAGGCTTGCTCTATGAACTCATCTCGTGACCTTTACAGCTTGCCACTTTTAAAGAAGACAACACTGCAAAGAGACAGTTCAACGAGACATCCGTATGGGATCGCTGTATAGATTACATGAAGTTGCATGTGTCTTAAATTCCACAAAGTATCGCTGAACGTAAGGCCTAACCAAGTCTCGGTCAGTTTCAGGAGCGTCAATCACGAGGAGGGCAGGGGACATTTCCCCACTCTATGAAGAGTGGGGTTCACCATATCATACGCTTAGCCAGCAGATAATGAAAACACGCAGCATTCGCTAATCTCCGTTTCAACATATTATTTTTCATATTTTATATTAAGTCATATTATCACATACAAGCAATATAAAACTACATTTGTATTATATGGTGCATTCAGTTTGGTTAGCAATGCCACTGATGATAGTTTTGAAGTGTTTTTGAGATAAGTATAGATTTCATAGGAGTTTTGAGAAAGCTACATAAGCCTATATGTTACAAAGTCTGTGTGCTAAGCTGCTAGTCATTTTGTTGTTATAAAAGTGTTACTCATTGTACCTCAAGTTGTAGGTTACTAGTTATGTACTTTTTATTTATGTTTACTTTATTTGGTTTGTGTTTTTATTAAGTTAAGTGATGCAGGTACGGGGCTTTAGCCTGGAGGGGCAGCTGTATAATATATTTATTAATTCTATATGCTTTATGTAGGCCTATCGGGTTCATTGTTATCCCCGATATAAGTGCCCCAATCTTTTAACTAGCTTAGACACAGTTCTCTTCACGGCCCACCCACACAGCTCATTTGCACCACAAATGTTATCCACATTTGTGTCTGATATTCCCTGTATGATACTTCTAGCTAGAGACCTACTTCAAGTCTTTTCCTTAGTTTTTTACATTAATACAAGTTCATATTGGTCAGAAAAAAGTGTTCCTAAATTTTAATTTCCCTTGGTGTGGGTAGACAAAATAGGAGGCAAATTGAGAGTAGAGGAAGCCGTATAATATGTTAAGGTAAACAAATTCTCTTAAGAGGCCTTGTAACATTTGCACACTCTGGGTGCACTCTCATGAAAGATTAATGGTTTTTAATCCGGAGAAGTTGGTTTTCACTTATAAGGATTTTTTTGGTTGATAAACCTGGATTTTGCGATTTGTTGCTTCATAAAATTGATACTGGGGATACTAAACCTGTAAGGAAAAAACCTTATAAGTTATCTCCTCCTATACGTAAAAGTTTGAAACAACAGATTAAGGAAATGATTGAACTGGATATCATTACTCCCTCTGATTCGAATTGGATTAGTCCAGTTGTGATGTTTGAGAAACCAGATAGCACTTACAGATTAGCTATTGACTATAGGGCTCTGAATACTGTTACTAAGCCTTCACGTTACCCAATACCTACCATTGATAGTATACTACATTCTATGCATAATTCCAAAGTAATTTCAACACTAGACTTGAAGTCTGGGTTTTGGCAGTCTGCCGTCCATCCTGATGATCAACCCAAAACGGCCTTTGTTTGTGAGGGCGTCATTCAGTTTAAGAGATTACCTTTTGTATTGAGAAATGCTAGCCCAAATTTTCAAAATTTACTTGAAATTGTGTTCAAACCTTTGAGTGATAATTCTTGCAGACAGTATTATCCTTACATTGATAATATTGTCATTCATTCCCCTACTATTGATGATCACTTTAGAGCTCTAGATGCAGTTTTCTGTTGTTTGAGAGAAGCTGGGTTGACAATCAATCCCAGTAAATGCAGTTATTGCAAACCACCAGGGTTCAAGGAGACTACGAATATAGTACCCACCCATGGGATGTGATAGCCATGGTCCTCCTTGGTCCTTTTACAGATTTTACCGGAGGTAACTTGTATGTTTTGGTAATGGCTGATCATTTTTCTAGGTTTTCGATTTTGATAACCCTCAAGAGGGCAACGCGAAAGGTCCTGGCAGGGGTACTCAAGCATTTATATTTTGTACATGGGGTAGCTGTAACACCCTACTCTCAGATAATGGACCCCAAATGTTATCCAAATTTGTGTCTGAAATTTGTATATTGTGGGGTGTTAAAAGGTCATTCACAACCCATATCATCCTCAAGCTAGTTGGGCTGAAAGAGTGAATAGGAACATTGTTTCTATATTATGTTGTTTTGTTGGTAATGATCATACTCAATGGGAAGTTCATATTTTCGAGTTTATGTTTGCATTGATTTCTTTCAGACATAACTCCATAGGTTTTACATCGGCGGAACTGTTTCTAGGCCATCAGATTGTTGGCCCTGTGGAATGGCTGTAACATAAATATGAACCATTGCATGAGGAAGACACTAGTAATATGTTTTCATTGGCTAAGAAAAACATGAGTCTACGAGCTGAGAACAACAAGTTTCGATATAACCAAACAAGAAGAAAAGTCCAGGTGGTTGTAGGGAGTAAAGTTCTATTTAGAGCCCATCCTCTGTCTAATCTTAGAAAGAGATTTTCAGCTAAATTAGCTCGTAAATGGAGAAGCCCATACATGTTTACATATCTCCAGTTACTTTTAGTCTGGAAGATGAGGCAATAGGGGAAGTAAGAATTGCTCATGCAGAACAACTGAAAGTAATAGAGTAAAAATTTATTTCTGCACTATTTTGAAGAGCGGGAGGATGTAGAGATCGAAGTCTAGTTCTCTCTAGTTTCCACCATTCTACCCTTTCACCTTTGTTGCATACCTGTATATTCCCGTTATAGTATTTAATTAATGATACGTACTTACCTGTAGACACATATCTTGCATATATATTCTAACATTTTGTCATTGTTACTTACCTGTAGCTAAATACCTTACAGTCCTGTATAAATGCCTTAGGTATTGTTTTCTTTATAGTTGTCTCTAGGGTGGACCTTCCTGCATTTAAGGGGACTCCTATGTTTTGATTGGTTACTGTTTTTGTATTATCATTTTGATTGGTTGAAACACTGATGACCAGCCTCTGTCAGACTGGTCATCAGGTTCTTGTATATAGAAAATACAGCAGAGTTAGCACAAAACCCCAGAGTTTGCAGGTGTCTTTTTTTATTCTTTGAGTTTTCCCACTCGGTCTCTACAAACAAATGTTTCTTCCCACGCTACGCGCCAACTGATGGTGTCGCTCCGCTGAGATAGTGTTTTGGAAGTCGCTTTTGGGAAATGGCTCTAGTACGTACGCACATCAAAATGTCCTGAAGTGTCTTTCTTGTAATTGTGTTTCCTATGGGCCCTGGTAGCTAGTAGTGTTTTTTTACGTATAATACCATATGTGTGCATGCTGTAGACAGCTGAAAAATAAAGCGATGTTTGTTCTTATGTGTACTGCTTAAATATATTTCTGTCTGGGGGCTTAAGTTTCACCTTTCAGTTTTGCTTCATTAAAATTGACGCCATTTAATCGAGTATAGTCAAAGTTGAGACAAATTGGCCTATCGATTGTTAAAAGCATAGTAAATGTATAACCTTTTAAAGGTATCGCCGAACAAAATATGATAAAATTCATTATGATAACAATGGTTCAAAGCAGTCTCATGAATAACTGCTTCATATGTGTACATTTGTGAGTGCACAATATGAATGTAGCATTCTTACCTACTGTAAATGCGACGATTTTTACAAGAGATGCCCTTATGTCATGATCAAAAACACGAACAAAGAGATAGAACATCATAACACCCTCTACTGTCATCCATGTTTGTGCTGAGAGTAGAGTGAAATGCATGCATGCAGCCATCAGTGTGCATGGTACATCATTCAGGAATGCCTTCTTTCTTTCCGAATCAAGCAAGGCCATGATGAGAAAGCTAATGTAAAGCGCGATCAAGGTTGTTGATAACCCAAGAAGGATTTTATTCGGTCTTTTTGAACGAAGTTTTCTGTTTAAAAAGGAAAGTTACGATATTGACGTTTATAATAACAAAGGAAAAGAGTTAAAATGATATCGTACACAAATCATAACATAGGCTATTTTATGAATACTCATTTTCACTACTGACATTACAGAAAATATGCTTTCTTTATTTTCAAATGAAGTGTCTTATGGTACAAGTATTTACATGTGGACAAGAGGTGCTCATAATGTTAATGCGAATAAGGTAGGCCTATAATGTGTTCTTTCTTATTTAAAGTTCCCTGATGGGGTTGCAGTCAGACAAACAAATGGTCATCGTAGCAGCTGACGACATTACTTGTAAAGAAGGTGGAGGTTTGGCAGTGCAGTATTAGTAATATGATAATCTTCTAGCGTTACGTATTTCTTAAACTGTAACGCGATCACTTCACATGGCAACGTTCAATGCTATTTGTCTCCTTTCCAATCACTTTAACTAAGCATGTAAATGACTTACTTATCAGTTGAGAATGCTATTATAGTTAGCAAAAGACCTACAATTGACGCTCCACATCCGAACACTGTCATTGCATCTAATATCTTTATCTGAGTTTCCGTCAAGGAATCATTATCCAAAACGTCCTGAGGCAAGAAAACGATATGTAATTACGTTAAACAGAATACCGGTTCATTCAACGAAATGTATGTTCTTTATGAAATATTATGATAGGTATAAAAAGCAGGACAATTAAAAAAGAAGCTAATAGTGTATAACTGATGTTATAATAATTGTGTTCAAGTGATCCATACCAATGTACCGCGGTAATATGCATGATCGGATGGTAGTATTTAAACAAACACATTTTCTGAAACGGTTAGTGTTTATATTATATTAAAATGGTTCAATGATACTTTACCAATACTGAAGCAACCTAAAAGCATCATATCATCAGATAGAACGTTCGTAAAACATGAACATGTTATTCGGGGATGTCACTTTTTGGTTTTTATTTGTCACATTAAATACTTATATTTGCATAGATATTCCAAACATAACATCTCGTTAAATTCAGTGCCTGCTTACTGACATATCTAAACTGATAATAAACCATAACGCAGCAAATAGTGTTTACGTCTGATTTGACTCACACGGATGTGAACAGGGCTTTATTACTGTCATCATTCCTGTATTAACGGACCGCGAAATTTGGAAAGTTACAGGTACATCCACAATTAATAATTCCTGGAAATGTAACATTAATTCGTCCGTAATATTATGCATCATACCATTAGAACAGCAAAATTAGTTAGATGGGTACATTCACAGTTAACCATGCCATCTGATCCCGCTGAAACCAATCTACATCCATCATTCGACCAGTTACCCCGTCCTCCGTCAGCTCGAAAGTTCCAGAAGGAGCACACTGAACTCTCAATAACCGATATCTTTCCATTCTCCTTGGAAAAAAAAACACAATATAATATCGTTTGTGTTAGCTACTATGTAGCAAATCGTTCAGAGTAAGTTATCGTGCAACAATGTTTGTTATACGTGCAATATTAATAAGGCAAACTAATATTCTTTCTCGAAGCTACAAGTCTAGCAAATCAAAGGAATAGTATTTGTGAGCTGTCGACGTAAAAGGTAAACATGATATCTGCAAGTTGCTCGTGTTTCACATCAATATGGTTTGCGTCAGCTCAGAGTTTGTGAACTGTCTACTACAACATGCCGTCTGTGTCATGCGACGTGTCTGATATCATAATCTTTGTTTGTTTTCTATCTATCATTTAACAACGTAATCTATTATTTGTAGCATTTGAAAGTGAAAACCTGTTTGTCATTCTAATAGTTTTATACTTTAGTATTCCCATGTTATTTTTCCTCTCCAACTGAATACTTCCCCGGGCCGATCACGAAAGAACAACGACAAAACGATACTTGAAAGGTTGACTGAAAATCTGCTCTACTCGTCTGCAAACCTACTACAACGTTCCCAACCGATATTTAGTAAGGTATTGTCCTATGTCTATATTACTGAATAAGTTATTAACAGAAATTTTTCATTAGAAATCTAACTAGCATGCTTTAATATTATTTACGTTAATTGTACCAATGTTTAAACGTCTCGCAGTAAGGAGTGTTAGGTGAGTGTGGATAGGGGTTGGGATAGATGTTGGATAGTGATAGTGACGTTTAACTTTTAATACTTACCTCTAGTGGTCGATACCATTGTCTTAATGTAGAGTTCTCAGTTTCAGAACCCTGTGATCTATCCCAAGTTAAAACTTCTTCGCCATTTCTGTAAATATTCGTCGCAATTACGAAAGTGTTCGGGACAAATCTCCGTTTATGCCTCCTTTCAAATTTAGCAAACTCGTTGTTAATATCGTTGTAATATCGTGAAAAAAAGAATTCCGCACATCGGTATGCTACAGTTGCTGCTCTGAGCGTGTCATCAGAATGAAAGTTCGCTGAAAGTCTTTTTGGAAACAGAAAAACATTTGATGACCGATTGAGGATGAGTGGCAGTTCTTGGGTATTCACTTTAAAAGGCTCCAACGTTTCAGTGATTTCTGTTTCGTTCGCCATAGTAGTTGCAATGGCATAATCATCGAGCAAATCTGGAGGGCCTTCGGTGACCTAATATGTATGAGAACAGCCCATAAATCATATCGAATTAAGGTAGTAATATAAATAAATATAAAAAAATAAATACGAAAAGAGAAGCAATCCAACCACGTTGGTCTTTCTTTAAAGGCTCTTGTGTTAAAAAAACTGAGAAATTCGGTTCACAAAAACGCCTGACATTGAAACAAGTCAAATTATCATATACCATTGAATAGCGACAAATGTTGGTTCAGTTTCGACGTGACATTTCACTTTTGAATGTCACAAATTGCGCTAATTGTTGACAATGTTACCATTCGAAAGGATTCCATTGTCTTGTTTCGCACGCTTCTTCGTGTGAAGATTTTAAGCTAGGGTGAACGCGCTTGTTTTGAATGGAACTAATTTAAGAGAAGCAGGTAGTATTATAGAACAAGTTGACAGTCAGACAAGATTCTTCAAATTTACACTGCTAGTGTATCGCTTAGCAAACTTTGAATAACTTCGAATAAATTCAAAAAACTAAACAATAGCTGTCATATAATAGAAGTCAATATTAATGGTACACATTCAACAATCATACAAACTGTGACTCGGCCTGGTATGTTACATCTACGTAAACTGCATCATAAATGTAAACTGAAATACATTTCCGAATATGGTAAAGGATCTTGAGAATATTGAATTGAATTGAATTTATTGTCCACAATCGGAAATTCAGCTTACACAGGTCGTAAACGAAGAAAAGGCAATAGTATAAGTATCAATAGACTGCGATACACATACAGTAATACAAACATATATACAGCAAGTCCTACAAATAAGAAACTTATCTACTCACTTGTGAATTAAATATATGGATAGAATTAGGCACAAATGAGTATCTGTAGCGGGCCCTAAGTGTACGTGGTGGGCATAAACGCAGTCCAGAGCGGTTGTAAATGTAGTGCTCAAACAAGGGGTGTGTTGGGTCTTGCATGATTTGTTTCACTTTATTGCAGACCCTCTCATGATACAAGCACTCTAACGAAGGTAAGTGAACACCGATTACCCGCTGAGCAACTTTCCTAGATTGCTCAAGCATCTTCATTGGTTTCGATTCGATTCTTCGATTCTTCAAAATATTATTGAAATAGCATTGATATTGTTTCCCTTTAATGTAATTCGAAACAAAGAATTCAGCAAATTGCCATTTTATGTGCTCTTCAGAGAACTTAATAAGGCCTCGTATGATTAGGAATTATACCCTCTTTTGTCATTTCACGCAATGTGGAACATTGTGTACGTTCAGCTCGTATTAACTGGGGTATATATGGGTTCAGAATTATTTCTTTCCCTAATTGTTATGTTGTATGTATTACAATACAATGCACGGATTAAATCCACACAAAAAAATTACTGTTTCATAATAATCACGATAAAATTGTGCGTCGTTATTTAAAGAGCTTCTACGCTACTAATACATTTCTTTATATTTTGCAACACAATTTATGTGTAAAGCACTCTATTATTCAATGCAAGTTTGCGTCTTCAATATGCATATTTCCTTTATTACCACGACCATGATGTTCGGAGTTGTGTGACGGTATGTGCCCGAGGATGACTCTGTTTCGACGTGCTGTAACTGCCTCTCAAAGGCCTCTACTAACATCGTTCCGGTACCATTATTGAAAGCTTCAGCAAAACCGTTATCTGCTACACGGAGCACGTTACTCAAAATATCTGTTAAGTTCGTTGTCACCTAAAAAAAGATAACTTCCTTTTCATAAAAGTTCTCTGATACAGGTAAACTTCGGAGAATGACACAAATATTCTCTTGACAAAACCCTGCCATATCTTCTGAACGGTTTAGAAACTATATCTTAGCCGATCATTTCCTTATTTCAAATTACTTTTGCAACTAAAAAGCAAAGAAACGGAAGTTACAATGCCTATAATCAGTCCTATCATTCCAAGCATGGAAAAGAGAATATTATCTACAAATCTTGGTTGAAATATTAATTCCCAGAAATGTTTTTGGTACACTGGATAGAAGATGCTAAAATAATCCCCATGTGCAATGAGTAGTACATGAGTAGTAACTTGATATTACTTAACCTGTCAATAGTTATTAGGTCTACTTATACTAGTGTCCCAATTATTAAGAGAATAACAATAACTCCAACTTCATTCTTATCAAATATATGTTACTGCAAAGATATTTTCTTTCAGGTTTCTTTCGGGTTTCACGATAGTTATAAAGAAAGCTGACGGGTTTAGTGAGTATTTGCGGTTAAACACTTACCTGCTGACTTGTCGAGTTAACGTTTGCAATGTTGTTGACGATTTCAGCGGTTTGCGTAAAGCTTATCATAGTTCCAGATTTGTTGAATCGGTTTGTTGCATTCGCGAGCTGCATGCTGACGTCTCCAACATTACCAGGAACGATAGTTAAATTCTGATGATAAAATATGAACCGTATATTTACAACAGAAGATGGAAATTCATTGGGCATATATTGCGCCAAAACCCCAACAACGTCAGCAACATCAGCATGACTTGGGCACCAGAGGGCAGGAGAAAGAGAGAGCGATCAAAAACAAACATGGCGCAGGACAGTAGACAAAGAGAGAGAGAGGGCTGGTTGGCGATCCTTGAATGAGGCCAGAAACGCAGCTGCCGACCGAGATGAATGGAGACGCCCTGTGGAGGCCTTATTTGCCTCTAGGCAAGATGAAGACGGATGAAATGAGGTAATTACAATACAAAATATATTCCAAACATTCCCGTGTTCATATCAGTGGTTAGTTACTATAAATTCATCTTTGGTAAAATATTCTATAGAAGCTTATACTGAAAGAGGCATCACAGAATACCTCATTACCTTAATTAAAGCTTATCCATATCATTATTACACTGCGAGAGATCTGTTATCTGTACCTTTTACCTCTCGCTGTATCGGAGAGTCAACATTGCCAGATAGCAGATATCAATTTTAACAATCCAGTATTGCATTTGTAAACATGATGTAGGGGTTTATTCTTTCTGTTTCGGCAATATCGGTGTATTTGAAGGGAGATAATTTACATAAGGAGTAATGCTTTTAGTGAGTTTAATAGCTAGTTCACATAACCCCTTACCTGTAAGTAAGACAGGTACTCTTCCATAGTTGCATTACATTGCAGGTTAACTTTCCATGCAGCTGGTAAATTGGAATTACGCTCACATGTAATTGCAATGTAGTTCAGAAGCTCTTCATCTGTAGATAGAACATGAAAATTATAATATAAACGTGACCACTTGGGCACCTTGATGCTAACGGGGAAAAAAAAAACAGGTGAATCTTATTGTTTGAGTGGAGGTCGAAGGTCTTTTGAGATCAGCTGAGGGCAAAATGTGAAACTATCAAATATCTCAATAACCTGAACATCAATGGAGCTGTTATATGTATGGTATGGTTATAGCCTTATCATGTGTTTTTTTTAAACAATTTGATGTAGGTCAGAATTCATTTTAGATCACAATGGGTCAAAACTTGAATTCCTTGGAAAAACGATATCTCCAGATAGGAAACTTTATTGGTTGTCAGTTTTGAATGCGACTTTCCTATAATGAGCATAAGAACCTGATTGTTTTAGGTAGAGGTACATAAGCCTTATAAACACGAACTTTGTAAACACGATATCCCAGGATATGTTACATCACATAGCTCATATTTGGCATGTGTCTATATTATAGTGAGTACAAGAGCCATATTACTTTATTTTGAGTATTGTGTCTTGAGAACTTACCTACAAAAGAGATTAAATATGCATGGCATATTACCCAAATGATGTAGAATCGCTCCACAATTTGGTGTAGGTAAAAGATCATTTACGGTTTGTAGAAGTTAAACCCTACGAACTTTTTAAAGGTCAGGTCTCAGCGACGATGTGAAACATTTGCTGCCAGGGTTAGCTTGCAAACTACCCGTGTGCTGCTGCATATCTAATGTATTTAAAGGCATATAATGCCGGGGGGGCTCTGGTTTTATACACCGTCCCTTCTGGTTAGAAATGTTTTGAGAGTTCTACATGTCGTAAAGTGTTTCTTTAATGTAGTTTATTTTGTGAGACCTTTATAATGTGTATATATTTTTATTTCTTGCATTTCTTACCAAACATCACTAAGTTTGTGTCAAACTTGTGCACTGCGTCACATGACAGACGACAATCTCAAATAAAAGGAGGGGTTTACCTCTAAACTCCCTGCATGGATCTGGAACGAACGTAGTAAGCACATCACCGACCTCGCCTATATCTATAATTGTAATGAATGGATCGGCTGCGCGTGTCTTGTTGTCTAACGATAGGTTACCAGTATGGCAAATACGAGGATCTAGAGAGGGAGAGAGTTATCATTATTTAGAGAAAAAAAACAATTTAAACTAGGATAACTCATGGAAACGACTAGATTCAGAACTTAGATTTATGTATCTGCAAGAATAATATCATCGCACTTAATCAGTAACCTTATAAACTCGCTTTACTCGCTCACTTTACTGGCCATGAGCTATTTTCAAACGAAAGTTTAATTGTATTTCACCACATTTCTGAAACAATTTCAAGCCAAATTTAATATAATTATGAAATTCATGATACCTTGCTAAACTATTTATATACTAATTTTTTTTAGGGTTTTCAGCAAGTTCGGAAGGTAATATCTAGTGATAATAAATATTCCCACTTCAATTGGAGGACTCATATCCTGAAACAAGACTGAATAATTGTAAGAAACATTATGTTAAGTGGGAGAGAACTGTCATAAACTATATGATGGTATGAATAAAAGTAGGCGTTTAAGCTGTCGACAGGTTCGAGGGGCTTTACTCCGTATATTTCTGCATTTAACTATTACATATATCATTTGAATATCAGGGTTCCTAGAAGATGGCTGAAATATTTGAGGGGGCGAAATCAAGTGTGTTAAGTGGGCCAAAAAAATTGCCTCAAGAAATACCGACGGAATCTCCATATTTGTATTCAACATCCAAAAAAATACGACACCTTTATATCTGATATTTATCAAATTTCTACTAAGCAATGTATATATAATTATTACCGTACCTAGCAAACCACAATTGAGTCCAACTCTTCCGCGGTTACACCTGCCAAATCGAGAAAAATTTCACAAGCATATATATTTATGAAAACCTATCAAATGTTATTTTCAAAAATGTACGTCTGAGATAAATTTTTCATAGTTTCCTAGTTAATAAAATAAGCTATACATCACCAAGTACATAAAGTATATTAAAACAAGTCATGCCTTGGCACTTTCATCCAACGGATTTGAACCACGAACGACTGGATATGAGCGGATTTGAAACTTCAGCAATAACAATTGAGTAATGAGATGTTAGCACGCAAAACGTTCCGTATGATAAATGATGTGGTAAACAAAACACTAACTACTTTGATAAACGTCATTATTTCACACATCCAATAATGTGTCAGGAGGCTCGGTTAGAGTCAAGTAAAATGACAAAACAAGGCAAAGAAGAATGAGGTCAGTCATTAATTTCTATTAGTAATTTCTAAAGTAATAGCGAAGGGCCTACGGAAATTCTTAGATGTCTAACAAAGAGTTATATTGACAGAGCGATTTTATTAGAACTTGTTTAGAACATATTACTATCGTAATTGTTCTTTAAAATGAACAATCGTCAATTATTTAAATGCTCAATGGAGTTGTAACTTGATGACAAACCAGCTTTATGGTTGCAGGTACTAGTACAGATAAATTTCATTGTAATTAATCAAGAACACTTACTTGCAAGTTGATTCAAATATTTGTTGATTTAAATTTACCACGCATCTTCCATTGCCGGAGCAAAAATTAGTTGGACACAAATCTAAGGCGTTAAATAGTAAAATATGTGATAAGAGAGATTGTATTAAACACATATTCACACTCATGCTGAACTAAGAACTGTACTAAATGATATTGTTTTCATGACAACGTTGTACATGACCCATATCCCAGCATAGTCACCAAATTAATGATGAGGTGGCTTTGTTGCTTTTTGAGGAAGCATTTTATTGTGTTCCCAAAATCTAAAGAAGGAGGGGTTCATCTCAATTTCGATTAATTCCATTTTCACTTACGACTAATTCTCAGGAATTCCCCAGACCTTACGGCGCACAACCATCTACCGCCAGCTTATCGATGGATGTCCTTCGATGTTGTTCTTTGCGTCTTTTATTGTGACGCTTGTCAATGCTACTCATCAGAATATATATATTTTAGTTATATTCCACACATTTTAATTAGGTGTCCTGTTTGTGACAGATTCGGTGTCCTCATTCCACCTGAAACATGGTTCGTCAGTTACGAATTTTATTCTCTATCAATCTGCCCTTAAAAAATTAAAAATGTAAGGGTCTGGAAATAAATGACCATTTCTTCGAGAACGAAACAATAAACGTTCCTCTAATATCCATTTATGACATGTTTTTGTAGATGTAAGGAACTTTTTTGTGTGGGTGGGGGCAGCACGGAAACGGATCGCTGTTGAAAGGTTAAAATTAAACCGGTTCAAATAGTTTGAAAAGTGAAATTTGTTCCCGATATAACAATGAATTAATCGATTTGACATATGCATGCCTATATTCCTGTATTCGAAAGTCACCTAAAACGACTTTGACTAATCATAGAGAAGACATTTTCTTACCTCTTGATCCATCGTCATCTATAATAATAACTGAGATGATTGAATATTCGGGATCAGTCTCGATAAGGGAAGGTGGAGAAATGGTCATAGAAATGAGGAATGTCTCATCTGCTTCTTCCTCATCGTCTTGATGGATTGGGACTTGCAGCACTTTCTCGTCGTTGTTATTATATGTAACGTTTGCCGGAACTGGTCCAAAATCACTATTATCAGCCGAAACCGTCACGGGGGTGAAAACTATAGGAAAAGTAATTTATTTAAATGAGTTACATGGTCCTTCTCTGTTATAAATTCGTAGAGAATGCGTGAAAACAAAGTCCAGATGAACCGCCATAGTCGTAACATAGCAAAGTTATGTTTGATCAAGTTGAGTCAATATAAAGATCCTCTCTGTAATGGAATTGTCCACCAACTTCACGAGACATTTCGCCCCATGCTGCATGATATAACTATTACTTTATTTACGAACAGTTTCGTTTTATATGGCATACATGCTATAGATATTTCTTCAAGAGCTTTACGTTTAACCAGATGTTTTCAGCATTGATTCATAAAAGTAGGATGAACTAGGAGACATTGGCCACTTTGCCGGAGAACTGAAAGGGATATGGGTATGTAAGTATCATAGCTCATATACTCAAAAGCAGTAACTACCCACCGGATACATTTTGCATTTTGTCTTTAATTACTCACCTCCGGTGAAAGGAAAATCTCTTGACTGGATTTCACCTGTTACAATCAAGGGGATGGATGCTACACTACTTCCTTCGTATGCATAGAATTCCGAAGCTGAAAAACCAACTCGAACTGAAAAATACCGACCAATCAATTTTATGTTTCGGGATATGTATATATATATATATATATATATATATATATATATATATATATATATATATATATATATATATTTATTTATTGATAGGAAATATTTTGAGAGATATTTTTAAACGTTTTGTATTTATATATCATGTAGAGCTCAGCAAGACTTTATTTAAATAATTCGTAATGGTCGTGCCTTCAAGGCATAATATGAATATTTGTAAATATTATAATAACGTTATTGTGCAGTGATTTTTCAATAATACTATTGTACGAGACATTTTTCCATATTACGAGTTCATCATTAAATAACAACATTTTACTTACTTTTGTCATTATCCGTGATAGTTACAAGCCGATCTGTGTCCTCAAGTCGCACTTGCGATTCTGGGTTAACTGCAAACTCGCACAATGTTGGATCATTTATCGGACAGAACAGATTAAACCTAACCGATGTAATCTGACAAATTGTATTCCCTCCCCTTATTTCATCGTCTTCTGTTGAAATTCTAATCGATGTGCTTACACTTCCAGCAGGGAGAGTTATGGATCTGAATTCTGTCTGACTGTCAACTACTTGATTGAAGTCTAAATAAGATCAATAAATCAGAGTCACACGTACTGTTGTGCGTTTTACAAAACTTAGGTGTATCAATAAAACAACAATAATAACAACGATAATTTTTCAAATATGTACGTCCATTGTATCCCATACACACATTTAAATAATCATTCAATCGAACGTGTACTGGAACTAAGAAGTTGTATAAGTCTTTCTAAATATCAAGATCATCTGTTAGCCATCACATAACTCTACCAACGATAATTAATATAAATCTTCGAGTGCACGCAAATGCGTCTAAAAAAATACTCAATTTAAAAATTAAAGTTACATACGTGTACCCGAAATACAGATCTGGCTTTAAACAAGAGTTTTATATGTAAATAAGGAACTTGTCCTATCAAGAATTTTCTTAAACAATCGTTTTCCTGACTTTTGTGTAGCATTTATGGAAATACCATAGCGTACAAATTATTGCATAGTTCTTAATAGTGTTTCCATGTCGGATGTATCGTTAACAATGTATGTTACAAACGACGAATGAGCACCGGAAATGTTGGATGAAGTTGTATAATATTAATACGTGACGTACCAATGTTTAAATCATAATGCTTGATTTCTGTGGAAAGTTCTATGCTGTATACAATGTCTTCTCCTTCTTCGATAATGGGCCGGTCCGGTGTAAAGGCAATTGTAGCTGGAAAAGGTAGGAATGAATTGCGAAACGTTTTTGACATAATAAAGTCCTTGGGAGCACGTTATGATATCAACCGAGTTACGTTTATGAATATCAAAGAAGTGACATTCGAAACTGTGGATGCTTTTGCCATTACTGGCGGAGTATTAATTTGCTGTTCATTACTTCAAATTGCGTAAAATCCACGCATATCTCGATTAGGCTCAAGTATAGTGTCCTTGCCATCTAGGCCATGAAAGTTGGCGGTATACATCATAGGAAGTCAACTGAGTTAGTTATGAAAATTAGGAAGTAGACATGTGATTCATCGAAATTGTTATGTGCGATATACTATGAATTTAAACCATGTACCTGTATCTGAGTCAGCAATCTCAACTTCTACGGGAAGGGAAGATCTTGAAATCTGTGACGATATGTCATCAAGGATTTTAAATATCCGCAGGGAAAATACACAAATTTCTGGATCGACAATTGAATCATCAAGTAATGTCAAAGAAATGCTTTCAGAAACCAGAGACCCGAATGGAATGGTAACTCGATTGTTCAAAGAATTCGTGGAAACATCCTCTGGAAACTTCACATCACAAAAATCCACATCTGTTAAGAGTGATCAATAATTAATTAATCAATTATGTTCAGTGTATGATATCAACAACCGCTTAAACTTAATTGTCGTTGGGAATGTTAATTGGTACGTTATTTGGGTAGTAATTGAAGAATTTTAATACGTTAAATTCTTCTTTTAAGCGCGTGCACTTTGAATTTATCACAAAACCTGATATATGAAACAAAGCACATATAGATAGTTAATGGTTCTTTGGCGTTATATAGCAGCTTCAAAATATGAGCTTTTAGGACAAGGGACACTTTTGGAAGTGGCTTATGAGCAAATTAAGTGTTGGTTTTACGGAAAACGAATTGAAAATGGAAAGAATAGTTACTGCGTTGCGAAGTTTTCAATTTCGAAAACGTTTCCTGATAAACGTAATAGGAGTAAAAAGTGTGTTCATATTCTATTAGTCACAGAGTTATGATGAATGGACACGTAGAATGTTAAACAACCTTATAAGGTTTACAAAAGCACATTTCTTTTACTTACTTAGTTCAAATATAATATCACCGTATGCAGCTTCAACAGCTTTTTCAATCATGACCGAAATGTTTAATATCCCAGAAATAGATTCTTCTTCCACATTTTTAGGCGAAATTTGAAGCACTGGCGTGGCTGTAAAATAATGTGTTGTAACGTTCTTATGAAACAAGTAGTATTTCACCACTATTATTCTGTTAATATCTGTCTAAAACATAAAACATATTGAAAAAAAGAAAAATGTTGTATAGCTATATCCTTTACGTATATGTGAAGATTTGGGAGAGGCATAATTTTCCTCAATGAAAGGCAAACACTACCTTGAATTGCAACCATCATATACAAGTCAACGAATTGTGGGGTTGTAAAGTTTTTTTGCAGAGACTCAATTACTCACGGTATCGAAAACACTAAGCCCACACAAGGAACAAAATAAAAATAACAACGGGATCTCCTGGTCATATTCATTATAATGCAAATGTTTAAATGCAACGTGAAGATGTATTACAAAATGTAATAAATCTGTACCCAACCCCAATGGGGCACCGTCGGTGCAAACTAATCTACAGGGGGCCTTTGAAGAATCGACAAAATAAGAACACCAATCGGCTGAAGAAAACTTTAAAATCAGAAGATGTCATTCACTTCCTTACATCTTCAGAACTAACGGAGTAATGTTTTTATATCCGCCAACCTGAAACCGACGTAATGTTTCTGACGTGAAGGTCATGTGAATAGCTTCTACATAGCTTATATTTGCATATCTCACGGAAAAGATACTGAGTAAATACTTAGATTTATTAGAAAACAAGCATATACAAATCTCTCTGCAATCGGGTCACTGAATCATGTTACCTGGTTATCAATTGTAAAACTTATACTTGCCACGGCTCTAGAATATGCCTCAACAACACATTTCAGAGACTTGAACCATTAATTTATCCAAGACTTACATATTACGCAACGCGGTGTTTCATCTAGACTTACCTATATCGTTGTCTTCGATTACTACTGTCACTCTTGCCATTGTCGTATTGTCGATAACATACCCAGTAATATTGATAATGGACACAACAAACTCTTCACAGCCTTCGATAAGGTCATCGTCATTTATAATCACAGTTGTAGTACCATCGAATTCCCCTTCACGTATCACGATACTTCCTTGCAGGATCTCGTAGTCTGTATTTTCTGTTGCAGTGATTCCTTCATAACGAAAAACTGTAACAAACGCCAAGGGGAAAGAAATGTTTCATGGCTGGCAGATTTGTATTCCCAATGTATGTATTGACCGGACCCATCAGCCTCTGGGAGAAGTTAATATGCAGTGGGACCCAAGGAGGTGGACCGGGGACCGGGTCGACTTTCACCGATTTTTTTTCTTTCTTATTGAACGCTCTGCGGTGTTACGTTTGGTGCCTACCGATACTTCTGTGGAAAGTCTCTTCTTCCGAGAAACCCTGGATCTACCATTGATATTTGAATGTACTAGACTAAGTCTTGTATTCGCTAAGCTCACATACAGATCAAATGTCATCCAATGGATGACATAAATTTTAAAAAATGTTCCGGTTGGGTTATTAAAAGTGATAATTTAGGCCTACACTGAGGATTCGACGTCACCATCACTTTCGCCTCAATGAGCATTCGAGGGATTTATCATACATTAAGTCGGCTAACTGAATTATGTTATTCTTTAATCTTTTATATGCTTACACACTGTAACTTTCTCAACAGGTATTGCACTTGAGAATTCAGCTCTAATGGTTGTAATGTCTCCTTCGGTAACAGGGGATGGATATACCTCGAGCGAAACCATTGGTCGCATATCTGAAAGAAGGATACTCGTGGTATGTGAATCAATGATCAGTTAAATAAATGATAAGTTACTTGACACATACACATTCACGGCACACAAACGTTAGTAATTTTAAAGTAAGGCACGTGTTACCACCGACATTATCAAATATGTAGTAATTGTGAAGTAAGGCACGTGTTACCATCGATATCATGAAATGTGTAGTAATTGTGAAGTAAAGCACGTGATACCACCGATATTATTAAATGTGTAGTAATTGTCAAGTAAGGCACGTGATACCACCGATATTATGAGATGTGTAGTAATTGTCAAGTAAAGTACGTGATACCACCGATATTATGAAATGTGTAGTAATTGTCAAATAAGGCACGTGGTACCACCGATATTATTCAATATGTAGTAATTGTGAAGTAAGGCACGTGTTACCATCGATATCATGAAATGTGTAGTAATTGTGAAGTAAAGCACGTGATACCACCGATATTATTAAATGTGTGGTAATTGTCAAGTAAGGCACGTATTACCACCGATATTATGAGATGTGTAGTAATTGTGAAGTAAAGCACGTGATACCACCGATATTATGAAATGTGTAGTAATTGTCAAATAAGGCACGTGTCACCACCGATATTATGAAATGTGTAGTAATTGTGAAGTAAGGCACGTGATACCACCGACATTATCAAATATGTAGTAATTGTGAAGTAAGGCACGTGTTACCATCGATATCATGAAATGTGTAGTAATTGTGAAGTAAAGCACGTGATACCACCGATATTATTAAATGTGTAGTAATTGTCAAGTAAGGCACGTGATACCACCGATATTATGAGATGTGTAGTAATTGTCAAGTAAAGTACGTGATACCACCGATATTATGAAATGTGTAGTAATTGTCAAATAAGGCACGTGTTACCACCGATATTATGAAATGTGTAGTTATGTAAAAAGTTGAAGAAATGTCTTCATTAGACTTTCGGTTAATAAAAGATGTTAAAGTCACATGAACGTGTTCTGGTAATTGGAGAAAAATTGTTGGCAATTATGAAGGACTCACCGTCGTCCACAATGGTTATTACCGTCGTGCAGCTCGATCCAATCTGTAATGGTTCATCTACGTCTGTAATTATCACTTGAAATGTTTCCGTGTCTTCAGTAATGAAGTCGTTGATGATTACAATGTTAACATTTATTGTTCCTACCAACATCGGAATAGTTACCAAAATAGTATCATCTCCTCCAAAATCGTCTCCTTGATCAGCTGTTATTGCCATGACTTGTAAAGCTGCGAGAAAATTTTACACTTGTCAATATATTCTCTTCAGATGCAACATTTCGATTTAAATATGCATAGAAGCAGTCATAATAATGATACCTTGGGTCTGACATATTCAATGAATTTATACAATAACACACAAATAGATCATTCCGTTGTATTAGGCCGTTGTCTTCATCTACATCCGTTTACAATACTAGAAAAATAAATGTCAAACGTTCACACAACCTAACACTGATAGGGATCGAGGTATATTCAGACTTCTAAAGATCAGAATTATTAGTAAGTTTTGCTCGAGAAAAAAACCTTTAAGCTTTCGGGTTTTATCACATTGTTAAAAACACTTACTGACTAAGTTGTTCCTATCAGGTATCAAGGGCAAATTGATTCCAAGCGGGACAACAACGACACCATCACTTTCGCTGACACTGATTGCCACTTCCGGGAAACAAACAATGCCTGTTAATGAACAAGATTATAAACAAAGTAATATAATAATGCTACCAATATAACAGTAGTACTTAAAACTAATCTGTCATTGATGGTAGATGAAGAGAGGAAAACATTATAAGTAACATGAATGACAAAACGCATTCATAACTCTACAGTTCATTCCGTTCGTTTTTCGCGGAATTTTATCGTCACTGAAAATCTGACTAGCCTGCTTGCGATATTGCCGACACAAAGTGTATGTATCTCACTCATAAATGTTATTTTCGTTTAATTTTCGAGCCTTACCAATGTCGTTATCTTCGATTGTTACCGTTACAGTGCTCATGGTCGGGTTGGCGACGGCATTGCCGTCAACACCAGCAATCGAAATGATAAAGTTTTCATTCATTTCGATGACGTCATCATCGAGTATTACAACATTTGAACTGCCAGCTACTTCTCCTGCACTTATCATGACGCTTGAAGTAATAATCTGGTAGTCCGCGTTTTCTGATGCGGTAATTTCTTCATAATGTAAAGCTGTGGGGATTCGTGGAAAAGAATATTGAAATAAAAAAAGTGATGGATCTTTTATTCAATATATTCACTTCAGTTTCGTAACGAAGAAGCTTCGAATTTTAACTGCATCATGTTTCGGAACCCGTTTTTAAGTCAAATTACTGACAACGATCATGATCGTTTATTTACTTATTACATCTCTACCGGTATTTCTCGAGAACCTATTCAAATGTAAGATAATCCATGCTATAAAAAGACCTAAACTCTTTTCTTGCTTTCAATAAATGCAAAATACAAATATTTAACAAGTTACAGAAAGGAAATACGCCAAGTTCCGACTTATATCATCTTGGTAAAATTTGAATACTCACATACAGTAACGTCCTCGAAAGACAATGGACTCGACATTTCTATTAGAATGATGGCGCTGGCATCTTCGATAACAGAAGGCGGATTGATATCAAGAGAAATCATTGGTTGAATATCTAAGAATTAGAAAATGATAAGTAGTTGGAAATACGTGTTTCGATTTGCTATCGTAACTAATTAATCCAATCTAAAATATAACCATTTAATTTAGTATCTCGATGTCCATAAACTAAGTATCTTGATCTTAATGTATCCTACAGTAACTTATGAAACTTTTGCTTTGGTAAATGAATTACTTTCTTCATTGAAGAGCGGGTATGAAGTATTGTGGCAACAGCTTCAAGAAACGCTTCTGGGCGATCAATATGTGGTCATTTTACCTGAATCTTAAATTGTGTGGACTTAATAGTCACAGTTTCATTATCATTCATGCCAAATGAGATAGAGCTCAAGAATGATTTAAAGGTATTCCACTTGACTATGTAACTTGTGGTCCGCTAAAACATTTCAAACTTTGTCGTCAACTATTGCCCATGTACAGACAAACTTGGTGCTTTTGGACAAAAGGAAAATAATTTCAAATGACATGAAGGTATCGAAGAGTTGTTAAGGAGTCACTTTTATTCTTTTAATCTTCATGACGTGCAAACTGGAATGCTAGTTTATTTACAACAAAGCTCGGAATTATCCATGTTCGCGATTGGGTCAGGAAAGAACAGCACTTCTGTCCACTCACTAAGCCGACTTGCAGTCTTTGTTATTTAGGCTTCGGTAGTTTCCTCCAAAAGTACATCCAACGGTCCATAGCCGATGGCAAGTTGTTGAGAATTAAGAACATCTATCACTTGAGATAAATCATTAACTTACTTCATCTTTAGACTTTTGATTTATCAATTATTTTGCAGACACATGTGTACATCTTTCAAGAATATCGTGATATTTCAAGGAGAATATTCGGCAATTATGAAGGACTCACCGTCGTCCACTATGGTTATTACAGTCGTGCAGCTCGATCCAATCTGTAATGGTTCATCTACGTCTGTAATTATCACTTGAAATGTTTCCGTGTCTTCAGTAATGAAGTCGTTGATGATTGCAATGTTAACATTTATTGTTCCTACCAACATCGGAATAGTTACAAAAATAGTATCATCTCCTCCAAAATCGTCTCCTTGATCAGCTGTTATTGCCATGACTTGTAAAGCTGCGAGAAAATTTTACACTTGTCAATATATTCTCTTCAGATGCAACATTTCAATTTAAATATGCAAAGAAGCTGTCATAATAATGATACCTTGGGTCTGACATATTCAATGAATTTATACAATAACGCACAATAGATCATTCCGTCGTGTTAGGCCGTTGTCTTCATCTACATCCGTTTACAATACTGGAAAAATAAATGTCAAACGTTCACACAACCTAATACAGATAGGGATCGAGGCATATTCAAACTTCTAAAGATCAGAATTATTAATTATTTTGCTCGAGAAGAAACCTTTAATCGGAATGTATAGCATAGGCAAATGCTTTAAGGTTTTCGGGTTTTATCACATTGTTAAAAGCACTTACTGACTAAAATGTTCCTATCAGGTATCAAGGGCAAATTGATTCCAAGCGGGACAACAACGACACCATCACTTTCGCTGACACTGATTGCCACTTCCGGGAAACAAACAATGCCTGTTAATGAACAAGATTATAAACAAAGCAATATAATAATGCTATCAATATAACAGTAGTACTTAAAACTAATCTGTCATTGATGGTAGATGAAGAGAGGAAAACATTATAAGTAACATGAATGATAAAAAGCATTCATAACTCTACAGTTCATTCCGTTCGTTTTTCGCGGAATTTTATCGTCACTGAAAATCTGACTATCCTACTTGCGATACTGCCGACACAAAGTGTATGTATCTCACTCATAAATGTTATTTTCGTTTAATTTTCGAGCCTTACCAATGTCGTTATCTTCGATTGTAACCGTTACAGTGCTCATGGTCGGGTTGGCGACGGCATTGCCGTCAACACCAGCAACCGAAATGATAAAGTTTTCATTCATTTCGATGACGTCATCATCGAGTATTACAACATTTGAACTGCCAGCTACTTCTCCTGCACTTATCATGACGCTTGAAGTAATAATCTGGTAGTCCGCGTTTTCTGATGCGGTAATTTCTTCATAATGTAAAGCTGTGGGGATTCGTGGAAAAGAATATTGAAATAAAAAAAGTGATGGATCTTTTATTCAATATATTCACTTCAGTTTCGTAACGAAGAAGCTTCGAATTTTAACTGCATCATGTTTCGGAACCCGTTTTTAAGTCAAATTACTGACAACGATCATGATCGTTTATTTACTTATTACATCTCTACCGGTATTTCTCGAGAACCTATTCAAATGTAAGCCAATCCATGCTATAAAAAGACCTCAACTCTTTTCTTGCTTTCAATGAATGCAAAATACAAATATTCAACAAGTTACAGAAAGGAAATACGCCAAGTTCCGACTTATATCATCTTGGTAAAATTTGAATACTCACATACAGTAACGTTCTCGAAAGACAATGGACTCGACATTTCTATTAGAATGATGGCGCTGGCATCTTCGATAACAGAAGGCGGATTGATATCAAGAGAAATCATTGGTTGAATATCTAAGAAATAGAAAATGATAAGTAGTTGGAAATACGTGTTGCGATTTGCTATCGTAACTTATTAATCCAATCTAAAATATAACCATTTAATTTAGTATCTCGATGTCCATAAACTAAGTATCTTGATCTTAATGTATCCTACAGTAACTTATGAAACTTTTGCTTTGGTAAATGAATTACTTTCGTCATTGAAGAGCGGGTTTCAAGTATTGTGGCAACAGCTTCAAGAAACGCTTCTGGGCGATCAATATGTGGTCATTTTACCTGAATCTGAAATTGTGTGGACTTAATAGTCACAGTTTCATTATCATTCATGCCAAATGAGATAGAGCTCAAGAATGATTTAAAGGTATTCCACTTGACTATGTAACTTGTGGTCCGCTAAAACATTTCAAACTTTGTCGTCAACTATTGCCCATGTACAGACAAACTTGGTGCTTTTGGACAAAAGGAAAATAATTTCAAATGACATGAAGGTATCGAAGAGTTGTTAAGGAGTCACTTTTATTCTTTTAATCTTCATGACGTGCAAAATGGAATGCTAGTTTATTTACATCAAAGCTCGGAATTATCCATGTTCGCGATTGGGTCAGGAAAGAACAGCACTTCTGTCCACTCACTAAGCCGACTTGCAGTCTTTGTTATTTAGGCTTCGGTAGTTTCCTCCAAAAGTACATCCAACGGTCCATAGCCGATGGCAAGTTGTTGAGAATTAAGAACATCTATCACTTGAGATAAATCATTAACTTACTTCATCTTTAGACTTTTGATTTATCAATTATTTTGCAGACACATGTGTACATCTTTCAAGAATATCGTGATATTTCAAGGAGAATATTCGGCAATTATCAAGGGCTCACCGTCGTCCACTATGGTTATTACAGTCGTGCAGCTCGATCCAATCTGTAATGGTTCATCTACGTCTGTAATTATCACTTGAAATGTTTCCGTGTCTTCAGTAATGAAGTCGTTGATGATTGCAATGTTAACATTTGTTGTTCCTACCAACATCGGAATAGTTACAAAAATAGTCTCATCTCCTCCAAAATCGTCTCCTTGATCAGCTGTTATTGCCATGACTTGTAAAGCTGCGAGAAAATTTTACACTTGTCAATATATTCTCTACAGATGCAACATTTCAATTTAAATATGCAAAGAAGCTGTCATAATAATGATATCTTGGGTCTGACATATTCAATGAATTTATACAATAACGCACAATAGATCATTCCGTCGTGTTAGGCCGTTGTCTTCATCTACATCCGTTTACAATACTGGGAAAAATAAATGTCAAACGTTCACACAACCTAATACTGATAGGGATCGAGGCATATTCAAACTTCTAAAGATCAGAATTATTAATTATTTTGCTGGAGAAGAAACCTTTAATCGGAATGTTTAGCATAAGCAAATGCTTTAAGGTTTTCGGGTTTTATCACATTGTTAAAAGCACTTACTGACTAAAATGTTCCTATCAGGTATCAAGGGCAAATTGATTCCAAGCGGGACAACAACGACACCATCACTTTCACTGACACTGAGTGCCACTTCCGGGAAACAAACATTGCCTGTTAATGAACAAGATTATAAACAAAGCAATATAATAATGCTACCAATATAACAGTAGTACTTAAAACTAATCTGTCATTGATGGTAGATGAAGAGAGGAAAACATTATAAGTAACATGAATGATAAAAAGCATTCATAACTGTACAGTTCATTCCGTTCGTTTTTCGCGGAATTTTATCGTCACTGAAAATCTGACTAGCCTACTTGCGATATTGCCGACACAAAGTGTATGTATCTCACTCATAAATGTTATTTTCGTTTAATTTTCGAGCCTTACCAATGTCGTTATCTTCGATTGTAACCGTTACAGTGCTCATGGTCGGGTTGGCGACGGCATTGCCGTCAACACCAGCAATCGAAATGATAAAGTTTTCATTCATTTCGATGACGTCATCATCGAGTATTACAACATTTGAACTGCCAGCTACTTCTCCTGCTCTTATCATGACGCTTGAAGTAATAATCTGGTAGTCCGCGTTTTCTGATGCGGTAATTTCTTCATAATGTAAAGCTGTGGGGATTCGTGGAAAAGAATATTGAAATAAAAAAAGTGATGGATCTTTTATTCAATATATTCACTTCAGTTTCGTAACGAAGAAGCTTCGAATTTGAACTGCCTCATGTTTCGGAACCCGTTTTTAAGTCAAATTACTGACAACGATCATGATCGTTTATTTACTTATTACATCTCTACCGGTATTTCTCGAGAACCTATTCAAATGTAAGCCAATCCATGCTATAAAATGACCTCAACTCTTTTCTTGCTTTCAATGAATGCAAAATACAAATATTCAACAAGTTACAGAAAGGAAATACGCCAAGTTCCGACTTATATCATCTTGGTAAAATTTGAATACTCACATACAGTAACGTTCTCGAAAGACAATGGACTCGACATTTCTATTAGAATGATGGCGCTGGCATCTTCGATAACAGAAGGCGGATTGATATCAAGAGAAATCATTGGTTGAATATCTAAGAAATAGAAAATGATAAGTAGTTGGAAATACGTGTTGCGATTTGCTATCGTAACTTATTAATCCAATCTAAAATATAACCATTTAATTTAGTATCTCGATGTCCATAAACTAAGTATCTTGATCTTAATGTATCCTACAGTAACTTATGAAACTTTTGCTTTGGTAAATGAATTACTTTCTTCATTGAAGAGCGGGTTTCAAGTATTGTGGCAACAGCTTCAAGAAACGCTTCTGGGCGATCAATATGTGGTCATTTTACCTGAATCTGAAATTGTGTGGACTTAATAGTCACAGTTTCATTATCATTCATGCCAAATGAGATAGAGCTCAAGAATGATTTAAAGGTATTCCACTTGACTATGTAACTTGTGGTCCGCTAAAACATTTCAAACTTTGTCGTCAACTATTGCCCATGTACAGACAAACTTGGTGCTTTTGGACAAAAGGAAAATAATTTCAAATGACATGAAGGTATCGAAGAGTTGTTAAGGAGTCACTTTTATTCTTTTAATCTTCATGACGTGCAAAATGGAATGCTAGTTTATTTACATCAAAGCTCGGAATTATCCATGTTCGCGATTGGGTCAGGAAAGAACAGCACTTCTGTCCACTCACTAAGCCGACTTGCAGTCTTTGTTATTTAGGCTTCGGTAGTTTCCTCCAAAAGTACATCCAACGGTCCATAGCCGATGGCAAGTTGTTGAGAATTAAGAACATCTATCACTTGAGATAAATCATTAACTTACTTCATCTTTAGACTTTTGATTTATCAATTATTTTGCAGACACATGTGTACATCTTTCAAGAATATCGTGATATTTCAAGGAGAATATTCGGCAATTATCAAGGGCTCACCGTCGTCCACTATGGTTATTACAGTCGTGCAGCTCGATCCAATCTGTAATGGTTCATCTACGTCTGTAATTATCACTTGAAATGTTTCCGTGTCTTCAGTAATGATGTCGTTGATGATTACAATGTTAACATTTGTTGTTCCTACCAACATCGGTATAGTTACAAAAATAGTCTCATCTCCTCCAAAATCGTCTCCTTGATCAGCTGTTATTGCCATGACTTGTAAAGCTGCGAGAAAATTTTACACTTGTCAATATATTCTCTTCAGATGCAACATTTCAATTTAAATATGCAAAGAAGCTGTCATAATAATGATATCTTGGGTCCGACATATTCAATGAATTTATACAATAACGCACAATAGATCATTCCGTCGTGTTAGGCCGTTGTCTTCATCTACATCCGTTTACAATACTGGAAAAATAAATGTCAAACGTTCACACAACCTAATACTGATAGGGATCGAGGCATATTCAAACTTCTAAAGATCAGAATTATTAATTATTTTGCTGGAGAAGAAACCTTTAATCGGAATGTATAGCATAGGCAAATGCTTTAAGGTTTTCGCGTTTTATCACATTGTTAAAAGCACTTACTGACTAAAATGTTCCTATCAGGTATCAAGGGCAAATTGATTCCAAGCGGGACAACAATGACACCATCACTTTCGCTGACACTGATTGCCACTTCCGGGAAACAAACATTGCCTGTTAATGAACAAGATTATAAACAAAGCAATATAATAATGCTACCAATATAACAGTAGTACTTAAAACTAATCTGTCATTGATGGTAGATGAAGAGAGGAAAACATTATAAGTAACATGAATGACAAAACGCATTCATAACTCTACAGTTCATTCCGTTCGTTTTTCGCGGAATTTATCGTCACTGAAAATCTGACTAGCCTACTTGCGATATTGCCGACACAAAATGTATGTATCTCACTCATAAATGTTATTTTCGTTTAATTTTCGAGCCTTACCAATGTCGTTATCTTCGATTGTAACCGTTACAGTGCTCATGGTCGGGTTGGCGACGGCATTGCCGTGAACACCAGCAATCGAAATGATAAAGTTTTCATTCATTTCGATGACGTCATCATCGAGTATTACAACATTTGAACTGCCAGCTACTTCTCCTGCTCTTATCATGACGCTTGAAGTACTAATCTGGTAGTCCGCGTTTTCTGATGCGGTAATTTCTTCATAATGTAAAGCTGTGGGGATTCGTGGAAAAGAATATTGAAATAAAAAAAGTGATGGATCTTTTATTCAATATATTCACTTCAGTTTCGTAACGAAGAAGCTTCGAATTTGAACTGCCTCATATTTCGGAACCCGTTTTTAAGTCAAATTACTGACAACGATCATGATCGTTTATTTACTTATTACATCTCTACCGGTATTTCTCGAGAACCTATTCAAATGTAAGCCAATCCATGCTATAAAAAGACCTAAACTCTTTTCTTGCTTTCAATGAATGCAAAATACAAATATTCAACAAGTTACAGAACGAAAATACGCCAAGTTCCGACTTATATCATCTTGGTAAAATTTGAATACTCACATACAGTAACGTTCTCGAAAGACAATGGACTCGACATTTCTATTAGAATGATGGCGCTGGCATCTTCGATAACAGAAGGCGGATTGATATCAAGAGAAATCATTGGTTGAATATCTAAGAAATAGAAAACGATAAGTAGTTGGAAATACGTGTTGCGATTTGCTATCGTAACTTATTAATCCAATCTAAAATATAACCATTTAATTTAGTATCTCGATGTCCATAAACTAAGTATCTTGATCTTAATGTATCCTACAGTAACTTATGAAACTTTTGCTTTGGTAAATGAACTACTTTCTTCATTGAAGAGCGGGTTTCAAGTATTGTGGCAACAGCTTCAAGAAACGCTTCTGGGCGATCAATATGTGGTCATTTTACCTGAATCTGAAATTGTGTGGACTTAATAGTCACAGTTTCATTATCATTCATGCCAAATGATATGGAGCTCAAGAATGATTTAAAGGTATTCCACTTGACTATGTAACTTGTGGTCCGCTAAAACATTTCAAACTTTGACGTCAACTATTGCCCATGTACAGACAAACTTTGTGCTTTTGGACAAAAGGAAAATAATTTCAAATGACATGAAGGTATCGAAAAGTTGTTAAGGAGTCAGTTTTATTCTTTTAATCTTCATGACGTGCAAAATGGAATGCGAGTTTATTTACAACAAAGCTCGAAATAAGTAAGTAAGTAAGTAAGTAAAACTTTATTTCATCCCAAAAGGGAAAATACAAGCTCGCATATGTACATATAAGACAAATACAAGATGATAAAGAGTAAAAAGATATAAGAATGACAAACATGAGAGTATCAGAGAATTAAAGTATAAAAGTTTAAAGGCGTGATGATAAAACAAATGAAACACCCGAATAGATATGTACAAATAAGACAAATACAAGATGATAAAGAGTAAAAAGACATAAGAATGGCAAACAAAGAGTATCAAAGAATTAAAGTATAAAAGTATAAAGGCGTGATAATATAACAAATGAACACCCGTATGGATGGCAAGAACGGGAAGATAAAGCAGGCAACTAACGATTGAAACGGAAATTAAAGAGCTTAATGCACTGAGGGATAAAGGAAGATTTGTGTCGATTTGTTATTGCACTCGGAAGCCTCATCCGCCCACTGCGAGATATTATTGCACTGTTGAGATTGAGAAACAATGGGTGATTCTCGTCGGCAAGGATGGCGTCGAGCTTAGACTCTATAACATTATGATACATACACTCCATTGTGAGCTGGTCCCCACCCAGAATACGGTTAGCCTGTCTGATAACAGAATCAATGCGACTCTTATCGTAAGCAGTCACATTACCACCCCAGCAAGTCATACAATATTTAAACACGCTACAAATGACTGAGTTATAAAATATAGTGAGGATACGACTGTCAATGTTAAATTTACCCATTCTACGGAGACAGTATAGTCTAGGGTTTACTCTCTTTACCAAATAATCTATATGCTCATGCCACGCCAGTTGATCATCAATAACAACACCAAGATATTTATAGGATGAGACTTGTTCTACGGGATTTTCTTTAATCACAACCTCTCTTGGTTGACCCTTGACCCTTCTAAAATCAATATTCATTTCCTTTGTTTTTTTTAACATTAAGTTCCAGGAAGTTCTTATCACAATAACCGACGAAATGATTAATTTCTTCCACATATTCCCTGTCATCATCCTTTTTAATCAAACCGACTAAGGCTGTATCATCTGCAAATTTAATTAAATGGCAACTGTCAGACGAGGATCTCACATCCGACGTGTACAGAGTGAATAAAAATGGGGCTAGAACGGTTCCTTGTGGAGCACCAGTATTTGAGTATTGGACATCTGACATACAGTTGGATGAGCTAATGTGAACATATTGAGAACGATTGGTAAGGTAGTTGAGTATCCAAAAAATGAGATCATGTGAAATATTCATATTTAACATCTTGTCGGCCAAAACATGAGGTTGAATTGTGTTAAACGCAGATGAAAAATCAAAGAACATAATTCTGGCAGAATGACCTGATTTAGAATGTTCAAGGTGGGAATACAATTTCTCCAAGCAATTTAAGACCGCGTCCTCTGTATTGCGATGGGCCCTATAAGCATATTGTTGAGGGTCGAGGTAGTCATCGACTAACGGCTTTATGTGCCGCAGTACAATTCGTTCACACGACTTCATCAGGACAGAAGTAAGGGCCAGAGGGCGAAGGTCATTCATGCAGGATATGACAGCCTTTTTGGCTACTGGAATAATACAAGAGCGTTTCCATGATACGGGTATTGTTTTTGTACAGAATGAAAGATTAAAAATGTGAGTAAAAATGTCGGCAAGTTGATTGGCACAGGTTTTCAATACAATTATCCATGTTCGCGATTGGGTCAGGAAAGAACAGCACTTCTGTCCACTCACTAAGCCGACTTGCAGTCTTTGTTATTTAGGCTTCGGTAGTTTCCTCCAAAAGTACATCCAACGATCCTTAGCCGATGGCAAGTTGTTGAGAATTAAGAACATCTATCACTTGAGATAAATCATTAACTTACTTCATCTTTAGACTTTTGATTTATCAATTATTTTGCAGACACATGTGTACATCTTTCAAGAATATCGTGATATTTCAAGGAGAATATTCGGCAATTATGGAGGACTCACCGTCGTCCACTATAGTTATTACCGTCGTACAGCTCGATCCAATCTGTAATGGTTCATCTACGTCTGTAATTATCACTTGAAATGTTTCCGTGTCTTCAGTAATGAAGTCGTTGATGATTACAATGTTAACATTTATTGTTCCTACCAACTTCGGTATAGTTACAAAAATAGTCTCATCTCCTCCAAAATCGTCTCCTTGATCAGCTGTTATTGCCATGACTTGTAAAGCTGCGAGAAAATTTTACACTTGTCAATATATTCTCTTCAGATGCAACATTTCAATTTAAATATGCAAAGAAGCTGTCATAATAATGATATCTTGGGTCCGACATATTCAATGAATTTATACAATAACGCACAATAGATCATTCCGTCGTGTTAGGCCGTTGTCTTCATCTACATCCGTTTACAATACTGGAAAAAATAAATGTCAAACGTTCACACAACCTAATGCTGATAGGGATCGAGGCATATTCAAACTTCTAAAGATCAGAATTATTAATTATTTTGCTCGAGAAGAAACCTTTAATCGGAATGTTTAGCATAGGCAAATGCTTTAAGGTTTTCGGATTTTATCACATTGTTAAAAGCACTTACTGACTAAAATGTTCCTATCAGGTATCAAGGGCAAATTGATTCCAAGCGGGACAACAACGACACCATCACTTTCGCTGACACTGATTGCCACTTCCGGGAAACAAACATTGCCTGTTAATGAACAAGATTATAAACAAAGCAATATAATAATGCTACCAATATAACAGTAGTACTTAAAACTAATCTGTCATTGATGGTAGATGAAGAGAGGAAAACATTATAAATAACATGAATGACAAAACGCATTCATAACTCTACAGTTCATTCCGTTCGTTTTTCGCGGAATTTATCGTCACTGAAAATCTGACTAGCCTACTTGCGATATTGCCGACACAAAATGTATGTATCTCACTCATAAATGTTATTTTCGTTTAATTTTCGAGCCTTACCAATGTCGTTATCTTCGATTGTAACCGTTACAGTGCTCATGGTCGGGTTGGCGACGGCATTGCCGTGAACACCAGCAATCGAAATGATAAAGTTTTCATTCATTTCGATGACGTCATCATCGAGTATTACAACATTTGAACTGCCAGCTACTTCTCCTGCTCTTATCATGACGCTTGAAGTACTAATCTGGTAGTCCGCGTTTTCTGATGCGGTAATTTCTTCATAATGTAAAGCTGTGGGGATTCGTGGAAAAGAATATTGAAATAAAAAAAGTGATGGATCTTTTATTCAATATATTCACTTCAGTTTCGTAACGAAGAAGCTTCGAATTTGAACTGCCTCATGTTTCGGAACCCGTTTTTAAGTCAAATTACTGACAACGATCATGATCGTTTATTTACGTATTACATCTCTACCGGTATTTCTCGAGAACCTATTCAAATGTAAGCCAATCCATGCTATAAAAAGACTTAAACTCTTTTCTTGCTTTCAATGAATGCAAAATACAAATATTCAACAAGTTACAGAACGAAAATACGCCAAGTTCCGACTTATATCATCTTGGTAAAATTTGAATACTCACATACAGTAACGTTCTCGAAAGACAATGGACTCGACATTTCTATTAGAATGATGGCCCTGGCATCTTCGATAACAGAAGGCGGATTGATATCAAGAGAAATCATTGGTTGAATATCTAAGAAATAGAAAACGATAAGTAGTTGGAAATACGTGTTGCGATTTGCTATCGTAACTTATTAATCCAATCTAAAATATAACCATTTAATTTAGTATCTCGATGTCCATAAACTAAGTATCTTGATCTTAATGTATCCTACAGTAACTTATGAAACTTTTGCTTTGGTAAATGAACTACTTTCTTCATTGAAGAGCGGGTTTCAAGTATTGTGGCAACAGCTTCAAGAAACGCTTCTGGGCGATCAATATGTGGTCATTTTACCTGAATCTGAAATTGTGTGGACTTAATAGTCACAGTTTCATTATCATTCATGCCAAATGATATGGAGCTCAAGAATGATTTAAAGGTATTCCACTTGACTATGTAACTTGTGGTCCGCTAAAACATTTCAAACTTTGACGTCAACTATTGCCCATGTACAGACAAACTTTGTGCTTTTGGACAAAAGGAAAATAATTTCAAATGACATGAAGGTATCGAAAAGTTGTTAAGGAGTCAGTTTTATTCTTTTAATCTTCATGACGTGCAAAATGGAATGCGAGTTTATTTACAACAAAGCTCGAAATAAGTAAGTAAGTAAGTAAGTAAAACTTTATTTCATCCCAAAAGGGAAAATACAAGCTCGCATATGTACATATAAGACAAATACAAGATGATAAAGAGTAAAAAGATATAAGAATGACAAACATGAGAGTATCAGAGAATTAAAGTATAAAAGTTTAAAGGCGTGATGATAAAACAAATGAAACACCCGAATAGATATGTACAAATAAGACAAATACAAGATGATAAAGAGTAAAAAGACATAAGAATGGCAAACAAAGAGTATCAAAGAATTAAAGTATAAAAGTATAAAGGCGTGATAATATAACAAATGAACACCCGTATGGATGGCAAGAACGGGAAGATAAAGCAGGCAACTAACGATTGAAACAGAAATTAAAGAGCTTAATGCACTGAGGGATAAAGGAAGATTTGTGTCGATTTGTTATTGCACTCGGAAGCCTCATCCGCCCACTGCGAGATATTATTGCACTGTTGAGATTGAGAAACAATGGGTGATTCTCGTCGGCAAGGATGGCGTCGAGCTTAGACTCTATAACATTATGATACATACACTCCATTGTGAGCTGGTCCCCACCCAGAATACGGTTAGCCTGTCTGATAACAGAATCAATGCGACTCTTATCGTAAGCAGTCACATTACCACCCCAGCAAGTCATACAATATTTAAACACGCTACAAATGACTGAGTTATAAAATATAGTGAGGATACGACTGTCAATGTTAAATTTACCCATTCTACGGAGACAGTATAGTCTAGGGTTTACTCTCTTTACCAAATAATCTATATGCTCATGCCACGCCAGTTGATCATCAATAACAACACCAAGATATTTATAGGATGAGACTTGTTCTACGGGATTTTCTTTAATCACAACCTCTCTTGGTTGACCCTTGACCCTTCTAAAATCAATATTCATTTCCTTTGTTTTTTTTAACATTAAGTTCCAGGAAGTTCTTATCACAATAACCGACGAAATGATTAATTTCTTCCACATATTCCCTGTCATCATCCTTTTTAATCAAACCGACTAAGGCTGTATCATCTGCAAATTTAATTAAATGGCAACTGTCAGACGAGGATCTCACATCCGACGTGTACAGAGTGAATAAAAATGGGGCTAGAACGGTTCCTTGTGGAGCACCAGTATTTGAGTATTGGACATCTGACATACAGTTGGATGAGCTAATGTGAACATATTGAGAACGATTGGTAAGGTAGTTGAGTATCCAAAAAATGAGATCATGTGAAATATTCATATTTAACATCTTGTCGGCCAAAACATGAGGTTGAATTGTGTTAAACGCAGATGAAAAATCAAAGAACATAATTCTGGCAGAATGACCTGATTTAGAATGTTCAAGGTGGGAATACAATTTCTCCAAGCAATTTAAGACCGCGTCCTCTGTATTGCGATGGGCCCTATAAGCATATTGTTGAGGGTCGAGGTAGTCATCGACTAACGGCTTTATGTGCCGCAGTACAATTCGTTCACACGACTTCATCAGGACAGAAGTAAGGGCCAGAGGGCGAAGGTCATTCATGCAGGATATGACAGCCTTTTTGGCTACTGGAATAATACAAGAGCGTTTCCATGATACGGGTATTGTTTTTGTACAGAATGAAAGATTAAAAATGTGAGTAAAAATGTCGGCAAGTTGATTGGCACAGGTTTTCAATACAATTATCCATGTTCGCGATTGGGTCAGGAAAGAACAGCACTTCTGTCCACTCACTAAGCCGACTTGCAGTCTTTGTTATTTAGGCTTCGGTAGTTTCCTCCAAAAGTACATCCAACGATCCTTAGCCGATGGCAAGTTGTTGAGAATTAAGAACATCTATCACTTGAGATAAATCATTAACTTACTTCATCTTTAGACTTTTGATTTATCAATTATTTTGCAGACACATGTGTACATCTTTCAAGAATATCGTGATATTTCAAGGAGAATATTCGGCAATTATGGAGGACTCACCGTCGTCCACTATAGTTATTACCGTCGTACAGCTCGATCCAATCTGTAATGGTTCATCTACGTCTGTAATTATCACTTGAAATGTTTCCGTGTCTTCAGTAATGAAGTCGTTGATGATTACAATGTTAACATTTATTGTTCCTACCAACTTCGGTATAGTTACAAAAATAGTCTCATCTCCTCCAAAATCGTCTCCTTGATCAGCTGTTATTGCCATGACTTGTAAAGCTGCGAGAAAATTTTACACTTGTCAATATATTCTCTTCAGATGCAACATTTCAATTTAAATATGCAAAGAAGCTGTCATAATAATGATATCTTGGGTCCGACATATTCAATGAATTTATACAATAACGCACAATAGATCATTCCGTCGTGTTAGGCCGTTGTCTTCATCTACATCCGTTTACAATACTGGAAAAAATAAATGTCAAACGTTCACACAACCTAATGCTGATAGGGATCGAGGCATATTCAAACTTCTAAAGATCAGAATTATTAATTATTTTGCTCGAGAAGAAACCTTTAATCGGAATGTTTAGCATAGGCAAATGCTTTAAGGTTTTCGGATTTTATCACATTGTTAAAAGCACTTACTGACTAAAATGTTCCTATCAGGTATCAAGGGCAAATTGATTCCAAGCGGGACAACAACGACACCATCACTTTCGCTGACACTGATTGCCACTTCCGGGAAACAAACATTGCCTGTTAATGAACAAGATTATAAACAAAGCAATATAATACTGCTACCAATATAACAGTAGTACTTAAAACTAATCTGTCATTGATGGTAGATGAAAAGAGAAAAACATTATAAGTAACATGAATGACCAAAAGCATTCATAACTCTACAGTTCATTGCGTTCATTTTTCGCGGAATTTTATCGTCACTGAAAATCTGACTAGCCTACTTGCGATATTGCCGACACAAAATGTATGTATTTCACTCATAAATGTTATTTTCGTTTAATTTTCGAGCCTTACCAATGTCGTTATCTTCGATTGTTACCGTTACAGTGCTCATGGTCGGGTTGGCGACGGCATTGCCGTCAACACCAGCAATCGAAATGATAAAGTTTTCATTCATTTCGACGACGTCATCATCAAATATTACAACATTTGAACTGCCAGCTACTTCTCCTGCACTTATCATGACGCTTGAAGTAATAATCTGGTAGTCCGCGTTTTCTGATGCGGTAATTTCTTCATAATGTAAAGCTGTGGGGATTCGTGGAAAAGAATATGAAACAAAAAAAAAGATGGATCTTTTATTCAATATATTCACTTCAGTTTCGTAACGAAGAAGCTTCGAATTTTAACTGCCTCATGTTTCGGAACCATTTTTTAAGTCAAATTACTGACAACAATCATGATCGTTTATTTACTTATTACATCTCTACCGGTATTTCTCGAGAACCTATTCAAATGTAAGTTTATCCATGCTATAAAAAGACCTGAAGCCTATTCTTGCTTTCAATGAATGCAAAATTAACAAATATTCAACAAATTACTAACAGGAAATACGCCAAGTTCCGACTTATATCATCTTGATAAAATTTGAATACTCACATACAGTAACGTTCTCGAAAGACAATGGACTCGACATTTGTATTAGAATGATGGCGCTGGCATCTTCGATAACAGAAGGCGGAATGATATCAAGAGAAATCATTGGTTGAATATCTAAGAATTAGAAAATGATAAGTAGTTGGAAATACGTGTTGCGATTTGCTATCTTAACTAATTAATCCAATCTAAATATAACCATTTAATTTAGTATCTCGATGTCCATCAACTAAGTATCTTGATCTTAATGTATCCTACAGTAACATATGAAACTTTTGCTTTGGTAAATGAATTACTTTCTTCATTGAAGAGCGGGTTTGAAGTATTGTGGCAACAGTTTCAAGAAACGCTTCATGGTGATCAATATGTGGTCATTTAACCTAAATCTTGAATTGTGTGGACCTAATAGTCACAGTTTCATTATCATTCATGCCAAATGAGATAGAGCTCAATAATGGTTTAAAGGTATTCCACTTGACTATGTAACTTGTGGTCCGCTAAAACATTTCAAACTTTGTAGTTAACTATTGCCCATGTACAGACAAATTTGGTGCTATTGGACAAAAGGAAAATAATATCAAATGCCATGAAGGGATCGAACAGTTGTTAAGGAGTCAGTTTTATTCTTTTAATCTTCATGACGTGCAAAATGGAATGCTAGTTTATTTACAACATAGCTCGGAATTGGCCATGTTCGCGATGGGGTCAGGAAAGAACAGCACTTCTGTCCACTCACTAAGCCGACTTGCAGTCTTTGTTATTTAGGCTTCGGTAGTTTCCTCCAAAAGTACATCCAACGATCCATAGCCGATGGCAAGTTGTTGAGAATTAAGAACATCTATCACTTGAGATAAATCATTAACTTACTTCATCTTTAGACTTTTGATTTATCAATTATTTTGCAGACACATGTGTACATCTTTCAAGAATATCGTGTGCTTTTTACGTGCAAAGAAAAACTGACACAGACCAAAGGTCAACAAAACCAAAAACAATTCCAGTCTGTTTAACAACCACCATAAACCCAACTGAAACCCACAAACAGAAATCTCTCACTCACCCACAGATGTATACAATGTAGCGTTCAACGTGACATGAAAAGGACACGGACCCAAAGGCCAACAGAACCAAAACAATAAAGCTATACAAACCAGCCCCAAAAAGCCAACTCCAAACCACAAACAGAACCCCCAAACCCATATTATGTAACGAACACACAACCCCCCCCCCCCACACACCTGACAACTAACCCACTCCAAAACTTCATCCGGGGTACGCCGTCCCGATGGTAGACAACAGGCCTGCGCATTACCTGCGAAGTTTTCCCAATATGGGTCTTTTCAGGCCCCTAGCAGTGTTCCCCCTTTTCTTACGAGGGAGCAGAGTTCTTAGCTCCTCGTCATTGATCGAGTGGACCTCCCTGTCAGGACCAGGAGGTCTACTAGCGACCATCGTGTCCGGTATAGCGGAAGCGGCTGCGTGTAGGGTTGAAGGGCCACTCGAGTCAATGAGATCAGTGGCCTGTTTCGTCTCATCAAACCAATCGGAGGACTCCTTAGCCACAACTAATAAGGCTGGAGTGCAGTCCTCCATTGGCGAGTCAGAATCTGGGCCACTTAATGCCTCTTGGACCGGTTGACTCGGGGCCCAACTAGTATCACCGATAGCGGGCGTAGCTACCGGTGAACCAGTACAAGCGGCATCCTGCGCCGCATGGCACTCCGCTAGTACCATCTCCACCGTTTTGTCCTGCTCTGCCCCAGTGGGCACGCTGGCAGTCTCGGCAAGTTCGATCAGGGGAGAGGTCGGACACGAAAGGGGGAACAAAGCCTCCACCGGGGCGCTAGTGTCGGACACTGGGGCGATGTCAGGAGCATCATGTTATACGGTGTCAGAGGCCGGGACAGGGACAGCTTCAACCACGCCCGTAGCCACTCTCACGGCGTATGAGCGGTCTGGGCATAAACGGGCGAGATGGCCCGTTTTCCCACACGAGTTACAAACGATATCCCCTTTACACTCGGCCAGGGTATGCCCAACCTGTAAACAGCGGCTACACCGCTTGTTCGGGCACAACCTGGCCTCATGCCCTTCTAGCCCACACCTCCAACAAGTGCGAGGCTGGCCCGGGTATGCAATGTGGGCCCTGTGCCCATTAGCCCACAAGGTAGAGGGGATATCGGACTTGAGTTCGATTCTAACTCGTCTAGTCCCGTCTTGACACCCTTACATTCAAGGAATTCCGGCTCCTCGTAGCCGGTCACTTTCCCAAAACGCCCCAGTGTCCGCACAACAACCTGCTCAGACATGTCCAGAGGGAGATGGAGGACTGTCACCCACACCGAACTGTCATACGGTGTGACCTTCAGTCCCTCAACTCCCTCCAACACATGGACACCTCGGACGCGGGCAGCCTCCGAGGTGAACCGATCATCAAAAACATTCATACCCCGGAGAGGTTTACGCTGAACGCGTCAACCTCTTCAGGGACCTTTAAACCAACAGAACGCAAAACTGAAAAAAACTTGTCCGGGGAAGACCTTAGCCTCCCCGAAAAACTCAACAATACGATTTTGCTGTCACGACGAGCCGCCATGACAGCTAGGGGTATGGCAAGCCACGCACCTACAAAAAACAAAAACCGCGCAACAAAGCCAAAACTACACTAAACAAACTACAAACTATTGAAAGGCCAACGTAAAAAACACAAAGTGTGTGGTCAACGACAAGTGGAGAGCAGCCGAAAACACGTCCGTACTCCACGAAAGCAAACTATCAAGAATATCGTGATATTTCAAGGAGAATATTCGGCAATTATGAAGGACTCACCGTCGTCCACTATGGTTATTACCGTCGTGCAGCTCGATCCAATCTGTAATGGTTTATCTACGTCTGTAATTATCACTTGAAATGTTTCCGTGTCTTCAGTAATGAAGTCTTTGATGATTGCAATGTTAACATTTGTTGTTCCTACCAACATCGGAATAGTTACAAAAATAGTATCATCTCCTCCAAAATCGTCTCCTTGATCAGCTGTTATTGCCATGACTTGTAAAGCTGCGAGAAAATTTTACACTTGTCAATATATTCTCTTCAGATGCAACATTTCAATTTAAATATGCAAAGAAGCTGTCATAATAATGATATCTTGGGTCTGACATATTCAATGAATTTATACAATAACGCACAATAGATCATTCCGTCGTGTTAGGCCGTTGTCTTCATCTACATCCGTTTACAATACTGGAAAAAATAAATGTCAAACGTTCACACAACCTAATGCTGATAGGGATCGAGGCATATTCAAACTTCGTTAAATCAGAATTATTATTTTGCTCGAGAAGAAACCTTTAATCGGAATGTTTAGCATAGGCAGATGCTTTATGGTTTTCGGGTTTTATCACATTGTTAAAAGCACTTACTGACTAAGATGTTCCTATCAGATATCAAGGGCAAATTGATTCCAAGCGGGACAACAACGACACCATCACTTTCGCTGACACTGATTACCACTTCCGGGAAACAAACATTGCCTGTTAATGAACAAGATTATAAACAAAGCAATATAATAATGCTACCAATATAACAGTAGTACTTAAAACTAATCTGTCATTGATGGTAGATGAAAAGAGAAAAACATTATAAGTAACATGAATGACCAAAAGCATTCATAACTCTACAGTTCATTGCGTTCGTTTTTCGCGGAATTTTATCGTCACTGAAAATCTGACTAGCCTGCTTGCGATATTGCCGACACAAAATGTATGTATTTCACTCATAAATGTTATTTTCGTTTAATTTTGAGCCTTACCAATGTCGTTATCTTCGATTGTTACCGTTACAGTGCTCATGGTCGGGTTGGCGACGGCATTGCCGTCAACACCAGCAATCGAAATGATAAAGTTTTCATTCATTTCGATGACGTCATCATCGAGTATTACAACATTTGAACTGCCAGCTACTTCTCCTGCACTTATCATGACGCTTGAAGTAATAATCTGGTAGTCCGCGTTTTCTGATGCGGTAATTTCTTCATAATGTAAAGCTGTGGGGATTCGTGGAAAAGAATATTGAAATAAAAAAAGTGATGGATCTTTTATTCAATATATTCACTTCAGTTTCGTAACGAAGAAGCTTCGAATTTTAACTGCCTCATGTTTCGGAACCATTTAAGTCAAATTACTGACAACAATCATGATCGTTTATTTACTTATTACATCTCTACCGGTATTTCTCGAGAACCTATTCAAATGTAAGTTTATCCATGCTATAAAAAGACCTGAAGCCTATTCTTGCTTTCAATGAATGCAAAATTAACAAATATTCAACAAATTACTAACAGGAAATACGCCCAAGTTCCGACTTATATCATCTTGATAAAATTTGAATACTCACATACAGTAACGTTCTCGAAAGACAATGGACTCGACATTTGTATTAGAATGATGGCGCTGGCATCTTCGATAACAGAGGGCGGAATGATATCAAGAGAAATCATTGGTTGAATATCTAAGAATTAGAAAATGATAAGTAGTTGGAAATACGTGTTGCGTTTTGCTATCTAAACTAATTAATCCAATCTAAATATAACCATTTAATTTAGTATCTCGATGTCCATCAACTAAGTATCTTGATCTTAACGTCTCCTACAGTAACATATGAAACTTTTGCTTTGGTAAATGAATTACTTTCTTCATTGAAGAGCGGGTTTGAAGTTTTGTGGCAACAGTTTCAAGAAACGCTTCATGGTGATCAATATGTGGTCATTTAACCTAAATCTTGAATTGTGTGGACCTAATAGTCACAGTTTCATTATCATTCATGCCAAATGAGATAGAGCTGAATAATGGTTTAAAGGTATTCCACTTGACTATGTAACTAATGGTCCGATAAAACATTTCAAACTTTGTAGTTAACTATTGCCCATGTACAGACAAATTTGGTGCTATTGGACAAAAGGAAAATAATATCAAATGCCATGAAGGTATCGAACAGTTGTTAAGGAGTCAGTTTTATTCTTTTAATCTTCATGACGTGCAAAATGGAATACTTTGTTATTTAGGCTTCGGTAGTTTCCTCCAAAAGTACATCCAACGATCCATAGCCGATGGCAAGTTGTTGAGAATTAAGAACATCTATCACTTGAGGTAAATCATTAACTTACTTCATCTTTAGACTTTTGATTTATCAATTATTTTGCAGACACATGTGTACATCTTTCAAAAATATCGTGATATTTCAAGGAGAATATTCGGCAATTATGGAGGACTCACCGTCGTCCACTATGGTTATTACCGTCGTGCAGCTCGATCCAATCTGTAATGGTTCATCTACGTCTGTAATTATCACTTGAAATGTTTCCGTGTCTTCAGTAATGAAGTCGTTGATGATTACAATGTTAACATTTATTGTTCCTACCAACTTCGGTATAGTTACAAAAATAGTATCATCTCCTCCAAAATCGTCTCCTTGATCAGCTGTTATTGCCATGACTTGTAAAGCTGCGAGCAAATTTTACACTTGTCAATATATTCTCTTCAGATGCAACATTTTAATTTAAATATGCAAAGAAGCTGTCATAATGATGATATCTTGGGTCTGACATGTTCAATGAATTTATACAATAACGCACAAATAGATTATTCCGTCGTATTAGGCCGTTGTCTTCATCTACATCCGTTTACAATACTGGAAAAATGAAATGTCAAACGTTCACACAACCTAATGCTGATAGGGATCGAGGCATATTCAAACTTCGTTAAATCAGAATTATTATTTTGCTCGAGAAGAAACCTTTAATCGGAATGTTTAGCATAGGCAGATGCTTTATGGTTTTCGGGTTTTATCACATTGTTAAAAGCACTTACTGACTAAGATGTTCCTATCAGATATCAAGGGCAAATTGATTCCAAGCGGGACAACAACGACACCATCACTTTCGCTGACACTGATTACCACTTCCGGGAAACAAACATTGCCTGTTAATGAACAAGATTATAAACAAAGCAATATAATAATGCTACCAATATAACAGTAGTACTTAAAACTAATCTGTCATTGATGGTAGATGAAAAGAGAAAAACATTATAAGTAACATGAATGACCAAAAGCATTCATAACTCTACAGTTCATTGCGTTCATTTTTCGCGGAATTTTATCGTCACTGAAAATCTGACTAGCCTACTTGCGATACTGCCGACACAAAATGTATGTATTTCACTCATAAATGTTATTTTCGTTTAATTTCGAGCCTTACCAATGTCGTTATCTTCGATTGTTACCGTTACAGTGCTCATGGTCGGGTTGGCGACGGCATTGCCGTGAACACCAGCAATCGAAATGATAAAGTTTTCATTCATTTCGATGACGTCATCATCGAGTATTACAACATTTGAACTGCCAGCTACTTCTCCTGCACTTATCATGACGCTTGAAGTAATAATCTGGTAGTCCGCGTTTTCTGATGCGGTAATTGCTTCATAATGTAAAGCTGTGGGGATTCGTGGAAAAGAATATTGAAATACAAAAAGTGATGGATCTTTTATTCAATATATTCACTTCAGTTTCGTAACGAAGAAGCTTCGAATTTGAACTGCCTCGTGTTTCGGAACCATTTTTTAAGTCAAATTACTGACAACAATCATGATCGTTTATTTACTTATTACATCTCTACCGGTATTTCTCGAGAACCTATTCAAATGTAAGTTTATCCATGCTATAAAAAGACCTGAAGCCTATTCTTGCTTTCAATGAATGCAAAATTAACAAATATTCAACAAATTACTAACAGGAAATACGCCCAAGTTCCGACTTATATCATCTTGATAAAATTTGAATACTCACATACAGTAACGTTCTCGAAAGACAATGGACTCGACATTTCTATTAGAATGATGGCGCTGGCATCTTCGATAACAGAGGGCGGAATGATATCAAGAGAAATCATTGGTTGAATATCTAAGAATTAGAAAATGATAAGTAGTTGGAAATACGTGTTGCGATTTGCTATCTTAACTAATTAATCCAATCTAAATATAACCATTTAATTTAGTATCTCGATGTCCATCAACTAAGTATCTTGATCTTAACGTCTCCTACAGTAACATATGAAACTTTTGCTTTGGTAAATGAATTACTTTCTTCATTGAAGAGCGGGTTTGAAGTTTTGTGGCAACAGTTTCAAGAAACGCTTCATGGTGATCAATATGTGGTCATTTAACCTAAATCTTGAATTGTGTGGACCTAATAGTCACAGTTTCATTATCATTCATGCCAAATGAGATAGAGCTGAATAATGGTTTAAAGGTATTCCACTTGACTATGTAACTAATGGTCCGATAAAACATTTCAAACTTTGTAGTTAACTATTGCCCATGTACAGACAAATTTGGTGCTATTGGACAAAAGGAAAATAATATCAAATGCCATGAAGGTATCGAACAGTTGTTAAGGAGTCAGTTTTATTCTTTTAATCTTCATGACGTGCAAAATGGAATACTTTGTTATTTAGGCTTCGGTAGTTTCCTCCAAAAGTACATCCAACGATCCATAGCCGATGGCAAGTTGTTGAGAATTAAGAACATCTATCACTTGAGATAAATCATTAACTTACTTCATCTTTAGACTTTTGATTTATCAATTATTTTGCAGACACATGTGTACATCTTTCAAGAATATCGTGATATTTCAAGGAGAATATTCGGCAATTATGGAGGACTCACCGTCGTCCACTATGGTTATTACCGTCGTGCAGCTCGATCCAATCTGTAATGGTTCATCTACGTCTGTAATTATCACTTGAAATGTTTCCGTGTCTTCAGTAATGAAGTCGTTGATGATTACAATGTTAACATTTATTGTTCCTACCAACTTCGGTATAGTTACAAAAATAGTATCATCTCCTCCAAAATCGTCTCCTTGATCAGCTGTTATTGCCATGACTTGTAAAGCTGCGAGCAAATTTTACACTTGTCAATATATTCTCTTCAGATGCAACATTTTAATTTAAATATGCAAAGAAGCTGTCATAATGATGATATCTTGGGTCAGACATGTTCAATGAATTTATACAATAACGCACAAATAGATTATTCCGTCGTATTAGGCCGTTGTCTTCGTCTACACCCGTTTACAATACTGGAAAAAAATCAAACTTTCACACAACCTATTACTGATAGGGATCGAGGCATATTCAAACTTCTAAAGATCAGAATTATTAATTACTTTTGCTCGAGAAGAAACCTTTAATTGGAATGATAAGCATAGGCAGATGCTTTAAGGTTCTCGGGTTTTATCACATTGTTAAAAGCACTTACTGACTAAGATGTTCCTATCAGGTATCAAGGGCAAATTGATTCCAAGCGGGACAACAACGACACCATCACTTTCGCTGACACTTATTGCCACTTCCGGGAAACAAACATTGCCTGTTAATGAACAAGATTTGAAATCAAGCAATATCATTACATTAACAATATAAAAGTAGTACTTGAAACTAATCCGTTATTAATGGTAGATTAAGAGAGAAAAACACTATAAGCAACATGAATGACAAAAAGCATTCATAACTCTTCAGTTCATTGCGTTAATTTTTCGCGGAATTTTATCGTCACTGAAAATCTGACTATCCTACTTGCGATACTGCCGACACAAAATGTATGTATTTCACTCATTTATGTTATTTCCATTAAATTTTCGAGCCTTACCAATGTCGTTATCTTCGATTGTTACCGTTACAGTGCTCATGGTCGGGTTGGCGACGGCATTGCCGTCAACACCAGCAATCGAAATGATAAAGTTTTCATTCATTTCGATGACGTCATCATCGAGTATTACAACATTTGAACTGCCAGCTACTTCTCCTGCACTTATCATGACGCTTGAAGTAATAATCTGGTAGTCCGCGTTTTCTGATGCGGTAATTTCTTCATAATGTAAAGCTGTGGGGATTCGTTGAAAAGAATATTGAAATAAAAATAGTGATGGATCTTTTCATCAATATACTCACTTCAGTATCGTAACGAAAGAGCTTCGAATTTTAAATATCTCATGTTTCGGAACCGTTTTCAGTCAATTGGCTGATCAAACGCATGATCTGTTATGATAATTCTCTACACGGTATTTCTCGAAACATTTACGACGCAAATATAGAATAGGGTATATTTGTTCCATACTAATCACATGTTCTGCTTCAAAACAGTTAACCCATGTGATAAAAGACCTAAACTCTTTCATATCTTCAATGAATTGAAAATTAACAAATATTCAACAAGTTACTGAAAGAAAGTACGCTAAGTCCCAACTTGTATACATCTTGGTAAACGTTGAACACTCACATACAAAAATTTCCTCAACAGCCGCAGCATTTTGGACATCTGCAATTAAATGATTAAAAGAGAAAATACCATTTAGCTTGTAATACAATATCTTCCCCTTAAACTTTAAACCTGTAAAAAGCGGTAATAGGAATGGCTTGATAAAGGTGTAGACCTAAATGTTTCCCTCAAATCACATTATATCACTCTCATACACCATGCTATCGCGTTGTTGGTTGTGTATATTAAATTCAGAAACAAATATTCATTCAAGTTTATTTCATTTCGTGTTTGGTCTGGTATAAATGTGGGTCTTTTCAATGGATTTGAGGTTGAAGTATACTCTAGGGCACAAGTACCAATCGGTCCTATACCTTTTGTTATGGATTGCTCACAAGATTATTGAATATACGTGATGCCCTTTACAGTGAGAGATCCAGGATGTCCAGACAGGCGCCCGGGGCAAAACGATGGATACCTGAATTACTACCGAAATAGCAGTGCGTGAGAAGACTCAGTACAAGCAACAGAAAATAAACGACGGGCTGCGCGCTTACAGTGCAAAATGTTTCCATCTTTTTTTTAGAACAAATATATTTTTGTACAATGTTTTACCGATAGAAACGTTTCAGAGAGGAACACTAAAATCCCATTTCTATGAACCGCCCCTGCTTTTTGTCGCATATCATATGAATTTAATGACACAGGTACACCACGGTTGTTTTACTTATACTGAGGAAGCATGATGAATACAAACAGTACACAAATAACCATGTTATATCCCGATTTAATGTTCATAACTTGTACATAGCTGACAAAAGAAATAATTTTCTTAGAGTGAATGAACATTGCTGTGATTGCGGTATATGTTGACATGGTTAAATACTTACTGTCTATCTCGTATTCCAAACGTACATGTATGGTGGAGTTAGAGTCTTCTACAACAGGTGATGAAAATACATCCAGCGAAACCAAAGGCAGAATATCTGGATTAATGTAAAACCGTCGACTATAATGTATTACAGTAATTGAATATTTCAGTTTCAGCAATTCGATAAACCATCAACTTTCAACAGATTGCTTTCGGCCGCCGTAAAGTTGCTTGGAATGTCTTGTCATGTCAAAAATATATTTTATTATAACAACTGTTTGGACTTTACTCCCAAATTAATGAACAAAAAAAGCATTTCAATTCTATTGAGGTGTGCTTAATGATGGCTTTTCTGATGCACCTTTCAAAGCTAACGGTTTGCACATGACCATTAAAAAATTCTATGTTATTATGTTAAGATCTAGCATCCGACATTAAGTATTTCCTACCTATGGCGTCGTCAACTATGGAGGCACAATCTCACATAACAAGAACAAGGCTTCACTTTTGAAGTTTATAACACTCTTCTATAATAGTCCAAATTGATCTTTAACATCCGTCTATCAATGATTTCGTGTACAATTTGTTTTGTTTTTTGACATTCAACAGAAACGCGTCCATTGTTCATTTCGTGATTTTATAAAACACCTATTATTGATTTATTTTGATGAATTGACCTTACGAAATGAAGGCTTGTGTTTACCCAACTACCCTATTCCTTCACTGGTGCTTAAAAACAAGCAGCATTTCAGCTTACTGCGAAAAGAAGCGTCAGATGAACATCAACACTTCATGACAAAAATGTCGAAAAAGTACATGATAAGTACTAAATGAGGTTACAATTACTTTAATGGGAAATGGCACGTACTGTCTAATACTGTGATGTTAAAAGAACAAACTGCTCCGTTTGCCGACGTATCTTCAAAAACATATTTCACATTTGTAATCCCAACGGTCAACAGTTCACCAGGCGAGTGACTCTGAGAGATGAGATTTACCACTCCTGAGTTGTCCGTGGCATTTGGTTGAAGAAAGTATACTACTTGGCCGCTTGTTCCTAATGGAATCTCAACTAAGATATCATCACTGCATCCATAGATTAAAGGTGGCTCCACATCGACTAAGAATAATAAAGATCAAAGAAGATAAGTTGACACTGATAGCATAAAATCTCTCTACTTTGTGAATTTGTTTATTGTGAAGTCATATATATATTTATACATTTATACATATATATGTATGTATATATCACATATAATGGTGGCCAATATTCACAAAGAGTGCTCTATGCCAAGGCAGAGCTAGAATATCACATAATATACTTAACTAAAATACCATCGTACTGCTACTCGGAGTTTCACGGGTACAGCTCTCGTACCGATCATCAGGCAACTGAACTGATCAACACAGGCTATTTAGGTTTCAGGCATGTGTGTTTACGGTTGCCATGGCGACAGCGCGATAACAGCTCTGTTCTTTTATATATATATATATATATATATATATATATATATATATATATATATATATATATATATATATATATCACTGCAATCATAGCCTAGTTGGTTCCGTTCCTTCTCGTTACGTTTTCATTTATATATATATTCATTTGCCTTTGTCGTTTACCTTCATTTCATTAACATAAAGTCTGTGCAAAGTATCTGTTCGAGATCCGGCTTTAGGAATCACAAATGTTTTTCGAGTTGGTTAGCATCATGTTTGATCTCTAGAGTAAGGCAAAATATGTCACCTTAAACAGAACTAGTATTGTTCGATACAGGTGTCAAACGCCTACAGTGAAATAACGACCTTCCTTACCGGTTTCGAACCCTTATACAATCAGCGTCCATAGCCTAGTTGGTTAGGGTGTCCGCGTGCAAAGCGGGAGGCCCGGGTTCGAATCCCGGTGGAGGCTGGAAGTTTTTTCACTGTTCTGGATTTTCCTTCTCATTACGTTCTCATTTATATATATATATATATATATATATATATATATATAAATGAGAATATATATATATATATATATATATATATATATATATAATTGAAATCGTAATGAGTTGGAAAATCCAGAACAGTGAAAACACTTCCAGCCTTCATCGGGATTCGAACCCGGGCCTCCCGCTTTAAATACGGACACCCTAACCACAAGGCTATGGACGCTGGTTGTATGTCTAGAGGTTCCAAACCGGCAAGGAAGGTCGTAATTCCACTGTATGCGTTTGTCACCTGTATCGAACAATACTAGTTCTGTTTTGGTGACATATTTGCCTTACTCTAGAGATCAATATCTTTATATATCTTGTTTTTTATTGTTGTTTTTTATATTTGTTATTTATATATGTTATTTTGCAACATTTCAGTCGTGACGCTAAGAAAAAAAGTAACCATCTGTTAAATGTTGCCGGATTCCTCCAGTTGCATATAGCGTTGACACCACTTACCACAATTGATTGCTATGTTTCCACTACCCTGGTTTTCAAATCCGTTTGTACACACACACTGAAATGCGAGGGGTGTGTCTATGCAAACTGAAGAGACCGGATCGCAGTCATCTAGCATCATATCACACTCGTTAAGATCTGTTGGAATAGTGTTGTTTTAGAATAAGTTGACTTCAATGTTCTATTAAATTTGTGCAATTAAATTTGTTATAGTCTAATAGCTGATATAAAAGCAGGGTTATACAGCATGTTAGATATATCAGTACTACGTTAACTATTAATGCGATACCATATAATATAGGCCCAAGCCCCAAAATGTAAATATAAATTTCGAAAATCGAAACTGAATAAATTTGAATTTAAAAGTTATAATGATAGATTAATCAAAGCATTTTGTTCAGCTTTCACTAAATTTGTAAATATTTCCAAGCTCTTCAATAAGTCACTGTCACTTGAAAAGCATATTTCAATGTCGAATAACATGTTCTTTAAGTATGTAATTCTCTTTAACTTCGAACACCGCCATTAACATAGGATGATGTAAAGTGAATTTTTCTGTGGTGAAACGTAAATTTTCAACGTCTGAATAATAATGTCCGTACCATACCTTACAATCGCAGCGTTTGCTGCTATTACTGGGCATGAAGGAGAGTTCAGAACAATTTGCTTAAGCTCCAAAGCATGTTTTAATCATAACCTCATTTGTCGACATTATCATTGCAGTTTCATATGGGTAGTTTTACTTAGTGATGACTTTTATTAACGAACTTACCGTCGTCCAGAATGAAGACATCTATTTTATTTAATATCGTGTTTATATAGAAAGGACGCTCCACAGCGACAATACACACTTGAAACATCTCTACGTCTTCAATAATAGAGTCGCTTGAAATAGGAATATACACGTCCACTCCTTTGGCCATCATAGGAATGGTGACGAGAACTAACTCCTCGACTCCGAAATCGTCTGTGATGTTAGCTGTTATACCAGTGAGACGTAATACTGACGACAAAAATTTTTTTTGTTATCATTCGTAAATACTGGTACGCAGATTAGAAAATGATCTTGAAAGGCAGTTAATTTACGAATCTGCAAGGTAAATTTTGGAATATATTACAATTTAAAAAGATCATTTAATGTTTGGGGGGGGGGGGGGGTAATCGTGCATTTCCAAAATATAAACTGATATTATTTTTGAAGGTAACGTCTTAAACAAACTACCTCCATACTAAATTTGTTGGAGAAAGATATTTCTGACAAAGTTAATTCTTAGATAGTAACTAAATCAACAAAGAATTTAGAACAGAGAAGTTTCAAATCACTAGAAGCCAGTAAATCATTATCCGGACAGATTGCTACTATTGCTACTTCATACTTACCCAATAAAGTATCAAGTTCAGGTACAAAGGGCGGATTGATTTGAATTGGTATCAAAACGGAACCCTCATCTTCAACCACGACGCCAAGACTCTCCGTAAATTGGACAATGCCTGTCAGGGCAATAACGGTATAAATTATAGCTAATTTTTCCACCTCAAAAATATGTTTATAAGATTAAGGTCATTAATCATGATTATGGTGACGTCATCAGCTGAACCTTTATTGTACCCGTGACTGCTTAAGGCATAATGATATCATCATTACAATAGTCTAGCAGATTCCATTGGACATGGAAAAGCATCATATGAAAGTTGGTTTTTTTAAAGCTAGTGAAACGACAATTTACTTACGTCTCGGCTGAAAATGCAATTACGAATAAAAATAATAGCACAAAAATATTCAGTATGATTATTTAAAGCAGTACATAAGTTATTAATCTTCGAGTTGTTATATACGGCAAGAATGTTAGTTATTCAGAGAATCCATTGTTTTTGGTTCAAGTAACTGTTTATATACAATTGCAATTACTACTTGATAATAACTTAAGTACATTTTACGTACAAAGGTGATTGGAAACCGAAGTTATACTCAATTCTCCCTAACAATATTATTTGGATTAGTCACATATGCAAATCACGGTAAATGAAAGTCATATTTCAATGTTGTATCTGGGTGATTGCTGTTACATGCAATTGCTCAGAACATTAATTACCGTATAACTTTATTACATGGTTCTGTACCCAATAAAGATAATATCAAGCTTCAATAATCAGAGTATAACTCTTGTTTGGAATTTAATGCAGCTCATTACTTTTCTATGGGACCACATACTTGAAATATCGCTTCATTTAGTCGCGTACATATCTAATATAGTTATTTAGTATATTGTGAAACCGGAACATTCTTGGAAAGACAAAGTGAATATTGTAGCATTATGAAAAAGTGATCGTGGTTTGACATATTTCTCCATAGCTTCAGAAACATTTTCTTTCGATCTTTCAAGTTCAGGCAATTATTAAAAAGAAAGTTGAGTTCTATGCAGCTCAGTGAGCATATGTTTACCATAATCGTAATCTATGATCTCCACTATGACTGTGTTGGCGTTCCCAATGACTGCTGGAGGCGAAACGTTGACGATGTCTACTCTGAAACTCTCTATATTCTCAATAACATTGTCTTGAAGAATAGGGATAACAGCAGTCGCAGTCATCGACCCAATTGCTATTTCAGTTCTATTTGGCGGTAAATAGTCAATATTTTTCTTAGCAAGGAAATCGAACACTTCAAATTCTGTAGAGAAGGACAGGTATACAAGGCATTCGTATATGTGAATGAGAAAACAACACCACGAAATGTCACAGTTCTTCTAAACTTTTTTATTTTGTATTCTTAGTTCCTCTCCTTTTCCTGTTTAAGGCTTAAAACTAAATCTTAAAAATAGACGTGAAAAAAAGTCACAAAAAGCAACATCAATAAATTTTAACATAGCATCTAAATTGGAGGTAAAGTGAAGTAGTTTTTTATCTGCTAATTGAGAAATCTGTTTTATTATGTTGGTTTAACATGCAAGCAAAAATCTTCCAAAGCTGTACTTTCCACGTTGTTCATTTTCATGATAGCAGACGTGTTATGCCAATGGGTTTGCGTATTCCGTAGCAGTAACTAGCTCTTTGGAAGTTATTCAATCTTAATGTGACGGTCATACTGAAATTACCAGTTATACAGCCATCATGACATGATTACCACCAACAGCACACGTCTGAACATTAATCTCTCAGTTTGATTAATATGAGTTATCATGTTTTTTTTTTAATGCTTTGTCATTTACCATTTCCATGAAAACTTGAGTTTCCAGATGTTCTTTCTTCGACAAATCATGATGGAGATGCATTCATCAATATCACTTTTAAGGGACTCGCTTTGACTTGACCAAAAAAGAGTATTTTTATGTGAATACTGTTATTAACCCTTCCGTACCTAATTGTTGTATGACATCAAACATGTTACGCAACATTTTATTAAGCTTATGTTACACATATCCTTCAAATCATTGATGTGCTTATACATCAAAGATATGTCACTCTCTTAAAAAACTTAAAAAATCATCTTGTACGATTGGGGAATAACGCCTGGTATCGATTAGTATGCAGAGTCTCATCGACGAAGCGTTCAACTGCAGTGTAATGCCAACAGGGAACAAGTCAAAAGAATCGTGTTTGTGCGGAGTAAGTTGATCACACCTGAACTTACAATACAATGCAATATTATGTTATTTAATATAATACAATCAAGGTGCAGTCCTCTCAACAAAGCACTTTGTGGCACGAATTGATTAAATTTCGATATGCTAAGTGGGTTATATTGGCCCTAAAAGTATTATTTCTATGTTATGAAATTTGATACATGTCTCATTATTTGCATAACTGATTTTTGCATGGCCTGATATAGGTTACACAAACAGTGTTCCAAAGGAAAGGTAAAATACATGTAATTTAACTCATTGACGGAGATATTACATATGTTCTTACTTATTTTCCAAGACTGTTGCAAGAAACAATTTAATGTCAATTATATTTACCCAGCGATATGTTCTTCTGCAGGGAATCGCTCATTATGATATCCACTGTAACGGTGGCAGAATCTTCACTTACTTCATAGTGCCCAATAGCGAAATTTACGTCAACTGCAAAATGCAATAAAAAGCATTCGTGTTCAAAGTGCGTTCAAGTGAGAGCAACGTTTGTCTTACTGACCTTTATAGGCTGATATATTATGAGTTAACAATAACTTTCAGTTATGCAGAACGTATTACGGTTATGTGCAAAGCTAAGGTGAAACCGTGAGCAAAAATATTATGAATAAAAAAAAATCAGAAATCAATGAAACGGGAATAAATTACATTATATCATATCATATTATATCATATAACATTATATAAAATTCTATTACATAATCATGTATATCTGGACATACAATCAGTGTCAATGGTCTATATTTTAGGGTCTCCGCATATAAAGCGGGATGCCGGGCTTCGATTACTGGTGGAGGATGGAAGTTTCTTCACTGTATATATACGGTTATTTACCTGGCTGACATTCAAATAATCCTGCCTTACATGAGCAATAACCAACGTTGTCGTCTAAATTGCATTCTTCCGCGTCGTAATTACAGGAAGTGCACATTTCCAAATCTATGGAATAAAGAGCACGAGAAAGAATTCCAATAGCATTTGAAGTAACATTCTTTACTTCTCTTTTAAACGCCGGCTCAATTTAGTAGAAGGACTATTCATAATGATAAATGATGGGCTATAATTATTTGCTGGTAATGAATATTGCAGAGATAAGAGACAGCTATCATCGTACATTTTTTATTAATTACAGGCTACAAGGGCGTTATCGGACCTCATGAAGTATTACTGAATCATTTACTAAATCATTGAACAATAACAGGCATTTATATATATATATATATATATTATATATATATATATATATATATATATATATTATATATATATATATATACATATATATATATATATATATTGCATTAACATAAAGTCTGTTCAAAGTATCTCTTTTCGAGATGCGGCTTTAGGAATCGACCTTCCTTAACGGTTTCAAACCTATTGACATACAATCAGCGTCCATGGCCTAGTTGGTTAGGGTGTCCGTGTACAAAGCGGGAGGCCCGGATTCGAATCCCGGTGGAGGCTGGAAGTTTTTTCACAGTTCTGGATATTCCTTCTCATTACGTTTTCATTTATTTATATATATATATATATATAAATAAATCTTACCATACATTGAGCAGTCTTCTGAAACGTTGGCTAGGCATTCGCATGTGAAGAAGGGAGGTCCATCTTGGTTTATTATGCATCGGAAATTTGCTCCACAAACGTCTTTACGGTAGCATGGATCTTCGAAAAGATTACATATACACAATTGTCAATAATGAATAAAATTGCGTTCATTCATACTTAGTAAAGATTCCAAAATCCTATTGGTCCATTCAGGTCAGCTGACCGTGGTTAATCCTGTGAGTAACGCACGGTAAAAGTACGGGGCATCACTTTAATAAATCTTTGGTTATATGTAACCAAAAATGTTTTGTTTTATGATTTTCCCCCACACAAATGGTAGTGTATGAATGAACGGGGTTAATGAACGGTCTAGCGTGCGTTACTCACATGATTAATGCACTCCGGGTGTTAATGCTATCGCTGGATGCACTCGGGCTCCGCCCTTGTGCATCGCTTGCATTATCCCCCGATCGTGCATTAATCCTGTGAGTAACGCACGCTAGACCGTTGATTAACCCCTTATTTAATTATATAATGTCTGCGTTGTCACCAAAAAGTATACAGCAAATTTGAGCTTAACCTTCGACACTGTTACATCATTTCGTATGGTTGCAAATAACAATGCAAATCAACTATTAATGTTGTAATTCTCGGAAAAGAGAGTAAGCTATCATAACGTACCTGAAAGGAAAAGCTAACAAGTTACAGGCCCCGTTTGTACCCTTTGAGTTGGATGATTGTTATTCCCCTGTCTACAATTGTTGAGTTTCGACTTGTTACCCCTTCATCGTCTCTTTAGATTGCAATTTTCATACCGTCTATCTAAAGTTTACGGCTACGTTATATTTGCCGTTGACATACTATTTGCTAAAATCATGCTTTACGGCAACGGTAGTGTGTTAACACAAAAAGCAATACGTTTTTCGTTTGTTTGGTCTGAACACATTCTTTTTATTCTTGACAGTACTAATAGCGACTTGAACAATGTACCTGCATCGAGAAGAAGTCTTGTATCACACGAATTTAATGTTAAGAAAGCTGGAAAATAAAGTCAAACACCCTTGCAGTCAGTGGCGTAACCAGCAGCGGGCAGAAGGGCTGCGCCCCAGTCAGACACCTTGCCCCACCACTTGCCCCACCCCCCCTCGTTAAAATTTGTGTTCCCCGAAAAAAAAATACCAAATGTCGTCACGTAAATCACCAGTTAATTGCATCTCGATCATGTTATTAGTCTAATAATAATTATACATATCTACAGTACCGCTCACGTATAACTGGACATATCTACGCGCAAATGATCGTATAAAGACGTATAAACAACTACAACCGCGTATAAACTTGTTGACAAACAAAGTTGCCGCAAACGAGATAATCGAAATGCTGGCAGAGTAAAGAACGGAGATTATAGACGAAGTGAAAGAGGCTGGGGGAATTTTCTCTCTTGGTAGACGAGACGAAAGATGCATCTAAAAACAGAACAACTCTCCTGAGTTCTTCGCTACTATTTCCAAGTTAGTATCAAAGAGCGATTCCTACTTTTCAAATCAGCAGAAAAGCTTGACGCCAAGAGCCTGAGCAGCTACATAATTAAGTGCTTGGAGTCATTTGGATTAGATAGCAAAGAACATCTTGTTGGCCAAGGCTACGACGGTGCTCCAGTAACGAGCGGGAAACAAAATGGCGTTGCACAGAGTGTGCAGAAGGTGGCAATATATGCGTTTTACGTGCACTGTCATGCACATCGCCTCAACCTGGTCATTGTGGATACTATGAAGAGTATTACATATGCTGCGGAATTCTTCGCCCTACTAGAGAAACTATACGTGTTTCTTTCACGGTCATATGTTCACCAGAGGTACAAGAAAACCAAATGTACCCAAACGAAGCACCTCGGGAACTCCCTACACTAAGCGACACAAAGATGGACGTGTAGGCATACTTCCTGCCGTAACGTCAGAGACCGTTTGACGGCCACATTCAAGACCTTAGAGGAAGTTTCTCTAGAATCCAATGCAGACGGAGCAGAGCGATCGGTGCCCGGGCATTATTGGTTCAATTTGACCTTATTTTGTGGTGAGGCTGACCATCGTCTGTACTGTACTGCATGAATCCAAAGGGCTCTCTGATGTGCTACAAAATCCAAACCTAGATCTGGCAAGGGCAACATATATCGTGGAAGAGTTAAAAAATGGCATACAAAGGATGAGGTCTGGTGACGAAGACGCGTTTGATGACTGTTCATAGTTGATGACTGTTGACAATAGATCTTGCCAACTCGTGTAAAATATCTACATATACCAACATTGAGCAAATACGACAAAGACGATTACCACTTAGACTACGGTACAGCATCATAACCGAACTAATGACCATGGAAAATAGGCTCATTCAACAAAGGAAGTATCAAGACCCACGTATTTTATCCTATCGTAGATGCAATCACTGCAGAAATGTAGAAGCGTTTTTTCGACAGAAAACTGTCAAATCATGAGACAGATTCAATCACTCAATCTACAGAGTGAACATTTTCTTTTTGTTGAAAGCGTAGCAGAGTTTGGAAATATATTCGACACGAACATAGAAGACCTGAAACACATGGTTCCGCAAGCTAAGCGACTTTTCAACGTAGGTTTACTGACCCCGTGGAGATTTCGCCACCCACAAAGTTGTTATTGACTTTTTTTCTAGAACCGTACAAATATGTGTCCACCGAGTTATTTCGCAATTCCTGTCTCGAGCGTTAAATGCAGCAACCTAGCCAGGAATTTATATGGGGATGGGGTCTAAGAGGAGGCGTGTCTCCCTCCCGTTAGATATTTTTTAACAATTGAAGGTCCCTAGATGTGATCTGGTGCAATGCTTTCCCAGTTTCGTAATTATCATATGATATCATATTATCAGCAGATTTTGTTTCTTGTTTGAATTCTTTTACATGTTCTTTTACATATTTGATCAGAATCAGAAGACAAATATAGTGCTCTTTTACAATTTTTTCCAGTCGGATGATTCTCGTTTATTGTCCAATATCTGTACTTTAATATATTTGACGTACTTAACTGATGGACAACATAATCTTTCGTATTTTGTGAGACAGCCAGATGTGCAGTGGCCTAAAAACAAATATCGTTATTGCAGAGTATTAGCAGTGTAATAATTATTTACAGGAAGTGCGTATCACGTACGATTGCTAGCTAAGCTTCAAACTTGCTGTTCGTGCAACAACTTATGACGAATCATAAAGAAAGAATGAGAACGAACGTTGAATGACGTTGTTGTGCATACGGTTCGTGACACTCCATCGAGTGCGGTTAGGTAGGCAATATGTATTTTGTTACGCAGTGGCCAACTGTAGGCTTGTAATAGGCTTTAGGCTAAATTTAGCTAATTGCATCTGCCAAACTATGTAAGTAGTTGAATCAGTAGTTCCGAATGTTACTACGATTATAATCGAGTTAACGGAGCCGACGAGTTTTTAAGATCGAAAGAGCACTGACAAAATACCATGCTAAAAAAAAAACAGTTTTTAAACATTTTTTCCACACTGAAAAGGGGAAGCAGTCGCTCCCCTTGCCCCCCCCCCGGCTACGTCCCGGGATAAGTATGAACGTAGCTTTGAAGCTAAACAAGACCTACACGATGTCAGACAGTCAGTAATCTCACATTATTACATATTGAGAGGGAACTATCCGAGATCATCGATTTGGATGGATTCATCAACATTTTAGCAGTCTAGCACAAAAACTTGAGAATAAGTCTATGCTAGGTCTCATTCCATTGAGTGCTTTCAATTCGTATGGTAGAAGGATTATTAGGATACCGCAGAGAGTTTAAGGATGAGTGGGCGTAGCCTAAGTTATGAAATGTTCCATCTGTATCAGTCTTTTTACCGTGATTTGAAAGTGTGCCAAAGAGGGCAAACTTGCCAAAAATGGGTCATAGTTTGCCCTTGACCTCACTCAGAAACCTATAGCATATATGCAATTTTGACCAAATAAATTGAGAGACTATTCCCACCCCCCTCCCCTACAAAACCTTCAATGTACTCCTTAAGTGTACCTCTCGCATGAATGTCTATACTAACTGTACCAGTGGTTACTATTATTGATGTTTCATTACTTCAAACAGAATATGCCAGTGGCTGGCTTTGTTGCCAAGAAATCCCTTGGTTGTCTTTTCTTTTTTATCAATAAAAATTGTACTAAGCCAACTTACTGAAATGATGGCAATAATGGCATTATTGCACCTTTTAGAAAACACCTCTCCCTTAGACCCCTTCCTCGTATTTGATGCCATGTTTCATTTTACAAATCTAAAACGCGTATAGGACTATTGTTAAGTACGGACAGGTTATTGTAACCAAATTATCGACATTCAAGTCGTAATATATCCAGCTAACCGGTTGCTTTTATCAGATTGCTAGTGACATACGTACTGTTTCTCATTGAAACAAATGAAAGACAAAAACAATAACTCTATAAATGTGGACGTATCCTACAGAGCCTTACCTATAGCAGTGGATTCCAGAAGCAATGAAGATTAAAGAGGGTATTGGAAATCTTGCAATCAGAAAGTATATATGATCCAACCCTAAAAAAACACTGATGTATGAACGTGATACGTAACTGGGATTTAGATCACTCATGAGAGAAATAACACATTTTACTTACTTTGCAATACTGTGACGTCAAAGGAACAGAGAAGTATATCACCGACGCCAAAAACGTAAATTCTCGTTGTCCCAATGTAAAACTCAAACTGGAAGATATTGTTGCCAATAACTGCAACTTCGGCAAATGGAAATCCGGGGTATTTTGCTCTCACGTAACCTAGAGAAACGTCCATATACCATGTAGCTGTGTAGGTTTCATTGCCTTCAGCTACAAATACTAGGTCAGGTAGACCTTGACATGCTTTGGTGAAAGCTTTCAGAGACGTAAAGGTAAAGAAAGTGAAATAAAGTAAATGCAAGCACGGTATATATTGTACCTGATTACTTCACAGACACTTTCATAAAATGAGTATGACAAGTTTTGTATGTCAAATAGGTGATAAGTATATTAGATTGCTAAGACATCTACCTTCGATATTTTCTTTTGCCTGAAGTTTTCTGAAGTTTTTTAGAACATCTGTGTGTTTTACTATTTGTTTTACAATTACAACCGAAGGTACTTTGGACCTCACTCTTTGAAGAAGGAAATTATCTCATGAGACTCAGACCGGGCCGGATAGCAGAGAGGGTATTATCTTAAACCAACCATAGCAAGAAATATAGATAATATCTTACTAATTGTCACTCTTCTCCGAAAAATAAAATAATATTAACTATTCAGTCAATTGAAAAACATAAGGGAATATATTAACCATTTGTTACTTGTTTCGTTACTTTATGTGAACATTTCTGCAAGGGGAGAAAGCGTTAATGATAAGGTTAAGCATGATATTTCTCTCCTCGATATGTCTTATTCCGACACTGCTTGTTCGAGGAAAATTGCTTAATCCAAATGATTGCATAACATAACATTCTTTTTTCTCTCGTATTGAGTTGAGTTTTGCTTCGTGAAAAGGAATTTAACAGGATGTGAGCTAATTTTATGGCAGTTTTAGATATAAATTTATTACTTGGAATCAAAGTTCCATTGATTTTCTATCTCTATTTACATGGTCATTGGTAGTGAGATCTGTACAGCAATTTGCAAAATGCCTCAATAGCCCCATCGGGCCCAGTGGATAAGTATGCCATTCTACAACCCCTGTATATTTTAAACTCCCACGAGTCAATAGCTCAGTCGTTGAACTTTGATATGATTGAAATTTCAAGACTACTTAGTACATTTTTATCTCACTTGATCATTCGGTATTTAATTTCTAATTAATATGCATTGATGTAAAATAGGTGAAATTAAAGTTGTATATGAATATGTCCCTGGTGCAGACTTTCTTTTATTGCGCTCTCTATCACCAGCGGTTCAGATAGCAAAGAGAGTGATGGATTGAAGTGGTCTTAACCTGTTTGTGTACTAGTATATAGTTTTAACCACGTTAATGTTAATCTATGAGGCTTTACCGAGCAAAGCAGGCGTTTTCTAACGACTCCGGTTGTCTTTCCGCTTCATCTCTAGACCGAAGTCTATCGGTGAGAGAATCTAACGTATGTACCGTTCTATTAATATAAGTAATATTGATCTCTTGTCATTATGGTGGTAAGCAATATATGTAGATCCATATCCAGCTGAATAATAATGAGTTTAAACAGGGGCGGACTTGGTCTTAAAACCGGCCCGGGCATTATTTCACCTAGACCAGCCCATTATTCATTGATATGTTACTTACTAGTGATCGCCGTCCTGGGCGAGGGGTCTAAGGGGAACGGCTGCCCCCCTCCCCGTTGAGATTTTTTTGAAGTTAAGGAATGCCTAGATGCAAAATGGTGCTATATTTCTCAATTTTGTAGGTTACAATAATCCTTTAAAGAAGACCCACAAATAATTTCCAGAAGCAACACTTCATTAAACTGAGGAAAGTTAAAAACGTAAACAAAAATTGGAAAAAATATATGTTTTAGACTGGATTTTAATTAGGTTTACAAGTATTTTGTGACAACATGCTTGGAAAAATTGAAAAAACCTAAATACAATCCACTAAAATATATATGTTCAATAACACGAGCACATGTCATGTCTACGAGAGTAGGAGCTTACGCAGTTCGCTGCTTCTGGCAGCCACACCATCAGTGATTTTTTAGTGTCAAGTTTGCCCAAGATCCTTTTTTCCACAGACATCAACATGAACGCCTCAAGATGTTCTTGTGTCATTGTACTTCTTCAAACGGATTTTGAGTCTCTTCAAGGCAGAGAAAGAACGTTCACATGCCACTTGTGACACAGGTAGCGTTACCAGCAGCTTGTAAGCAAGCTCAATGCTCTTGTAAGCATCGGTGAAAAGGTGCAACTTTAGGAGCACCTTGTAGCAGCAGAGATTGAGGACAGTCTTTACATGACTGATTCCCGCAGTTAAAATATATATTTCTACACAGCCAGTCTGTATTCTATTAACTACTCTGAAAAATGGGCTGGAAATTTTACCAGGCTCCCCAGCCCACCGGCCCACCGGGCATTGCCCAAATGCCCGTGTGGCCAGTCCTCCACTGGGTTTAAGTCACCCTGTTAAGAGAATAGTAACGGAGGTCCAGCTTAACGCCCTAGTACAACGTAAACCCTTACAGAAGTGTGCCGTTTGTATGCTGCTGAATTCGAACTGCATGTGCTACAATATGTGTGACGTTTCAAAACAGTAAGCATAGAAAGTATCGTATGGAGCTTATAACCTGGATATTACAAAGTATATACATTTGCATAACAACGGTTTGTACAGAAGCCACTTCTGTTTAGGTTCAGAGAAAAAGAAAGATGGAATACAAATGCAGCATTTAAAATATACCACTTATTCTTCTAGTATATTGGTGAACAATTGTTACTATAATTTAAAATACTTGGGAGTATTTCCGTTCTTAACTTTTTTGCCAAATTAATTGACAAATAACTGTTCAAAAATTATCACTACCACTATTACTATATCTCTATTACTACCAATATTTAATACGTGTAAACCATTACACTCAAGAAATGTGACAGGGCCATTACACATACACATGCCACTAGTTATATATGGCACTTGTAACACATTCGAGGCGCAAATTAATATCCATATACACGAAGTACTGTTGTGGACATAGAACTTAATCCCGTCTGATATATTTCTGCCAGTGAATAGGTTTGCTATTGATCTCTCATTTGTGGAAAGTGGACGTGAGCTGTTTGCTCCAAAATGATCGCCAGCAGTAGATGTTACTGCGGCTGACAGCATAAGATAAGTATAGGTTTATAAAGCCTAACCCTATCTAAAGTATGCAAGCTACAGCAGTGCAGCTTTTTACACAATTACTGCCATGATCGTCGTAGGTAAAACCTTTAGGTGAGCGATACGTGCATTTCTAACAAGATGATGATGGCATAGGCAATCTGATTATCACAACATTTCCTTCAAAGAGATTACATCATTTGTCCCAATACAATGACCAAGTCTACCACGTGAAATAATTCAGTTTGTTCATATGAAATATTTATATTAATCAATCAAATAATTTAGTAAATGTTAACACATAAACCAAATAAAAACGGTTAATATTCACCAACCACTGGTATACTACATAAACCAATCAACGCTTTCAGATTTGGGGAATATTACTACTACTTATAGTATTGGGAACATAGGACGTTGTTTGTTACATGTTTTCCTATACTTCTGGACAACATGTTACCTCACTTATTTGGCGAATGTACATTTGATTAAAATTTAGCGCTTTCTTTTTGCCAACCTCAGTGTAGATATTACTCAATTCTTCATATTATTATCTGCTTTAGCAGTTTCTTTTAGAGTGCACTAAAACACTATTCCGATAGTACATCAGCACTTTCAAAGTTTACAGTGTCAATTTCCATCACTTTATCTACATCTGTTTTAAATAACAACGTACAAGACTAAGATCCATGATTGAAACAGATTGCTAGGGTCCACGTCTGGCGTCGAGCTTCCAACAACACAATTGAACATTTGTCACACTCTGTGAATAAGAGAAAAGGAAATTAAAACAACTGTCATGGGAAAAAGCAGCAGAGCTTGGCCAGTCTCAGCTTAAATTCAAACAAAGATTAGTTTAACCAAAAAGTTTGGGATTCAACGCATATAGTAATATATACGTTGAAGTCTAAATAAGAATCTATACATACATTTATTACTAAGTTTCACGCAGCTTGTTTTATAATCTTCTGATAATCGATTGATCAAATTAGGATAAACGTTGCATGCATAATTCTTCTGCAACTTCACCATGTCATATACGGCTAATGTCACGCAGGCCATGTCAAGTATAGACTTCGTAAACCGGTTGTCACGACAGACAGGGCCTTCAATGTGGGCAGACTTGAAACATATATACATGTGACATCATCTGCGTATTGAACGCATTTGACTGTTTCCCTTTAGGTATTTTAACAGTGCGCACCAAGCGACCCTCGATCAGTCTTAACCCTGATGGCACTGCCGTTTAGACCGTACCACAGGATGAAACTGTACCAAAGGTAGAATTGCAACCACCACCCTATTCATAAGTCCATAAATCAGCTTCTTCAGTTATGTGGTTTCCTGATGGCAAACGTAGTCGACACAATACACTTACAATAGTGATTGCGATTACATTTTTGTGACTTTCTGATACTGTTCAAATCGAGGGTGACTATTGACAAATGATAAATGTTAGCTTACTTATACAGGCTAAGACTAATCCAAACCACTTGTGTGCCATTAATTGCATACAAAACCATGGTAAACTAGGCCTAGGCCTATCTAGTCTACAAGTACATAGCCTTATGAAGAGGAACTAAGTAGTATGACTAACCGAAGCGTATGTGTTCACTTGTTTCATATTGTCAAATCCTATGTACGTGTGTACACACTTATAACTAGGTCAGAATTTGTTTATATGTAACTTCACTAGCGACATAAGCCACTTAAATAAGCCTTATGTATATAAAGAATGTATCTACACACTATACCTTTCCTAGACCTAGCCTACTTCGGCTCAGCTACAGCTCAAGCAAAATATCGAATAGGCTTAAGTATCATATTTAATCGAAATTGAGACGCAACTATACCTTCCAACGTGTTATTTGTTCTTCCATTCCACAGCTTTACACTTAATTGTTGAATTCAAAGTCAGCAATGATGATCGGATTGTTACTTCATCGATTATGTTCCCCGAATCGTACCGTAACCGTTTCTTATCTTGTAAGCAAATACTCAACTCCCTAATTTGAGCAATTCGCGAATACTGCTATTGCATCAGTGAACATAGTACTAATCCATTGCAGCAAACATTTGCTCACGAAAGTAGGACGTATTGTAAATAATTGGTCAAATTTGTACCCCAAATAACTGTATTGCTTTGCTCAACTGGTTTGAATGTTGGTTGATATATGACTGATTGTAGGTAAAAAACTGGGCAATTTTGTCCCAGCCCGTATTTTGAACAGCTTAGTATACATACTGTACATTTACATATTTGCAATGTATTTTCAATGTTGCCCTCACATAGAAAAATGTCTTAATATACTATAATTACACAACATATATGTATATTTCCCAAACACCACATCTCATGGTAAAATGGCTACACATATAAAAAATAATTATCGTTGCAAATTAATAAAAAGAGAGCATGAAATGTAAATAGAGCTAACCTGGAGAGTGAGCCCCAAACATACCAACTTTCACTTTCTTTGATCATTTTTGTTCAGACTATACAAGTAAAAATGTTGCAAACTGAATTTCTTCCTTATCGTAAACGCTTTATTTTTGACCATATTAAGTGTAACATAAGTCTTCTTGTTTTGATATTAGGAATACATATTGCACTTACTTAAAAAATTAGAAGAATTATTACAAATTGATTACAAACAACTTACCTCCACCTTCATATTCACCTTCAAACAGACAGACATATGTATCTTCACTTTCCACACAATCCACATAACAAGGATCGAGCGAGCATGGAGCTTAAGAAGAAAAAATATAATAACTTGATAGATCAAACTAAGAATATTTATAGTTGTTGGGATATTTTGACATTTTGTATCTAACACGTAATGTACGAAAGCCGAAAATGAGGCAAAAAGATGTGATGTCAGTGATTCACAAC